>NC_091697.1:33653863-33956893 GCF_041296265.1 Equus caballus | reverse complement strand
TGAAGACATCCGGAAACGGTACATATATGGACATATAAGAAGGATTGTAGTTTTCTTAATTTATTTAAATATCTATGGACAGTTTAAAGTAATAAATAATGGTATTCATAGAAATAAAACACAATAGCAGCAGATTGGGTAAATTAAATTATACATGTTAAAGTCTAATATTAATTTAAGTTAGACAATGATGAAAAACTAATGCTTGAAAGCAACTATTGAGAAATTAAGCAAAGAAATGAAGCTGGTAGATTAAAGAGGAGAGAAAATGAATAACATAAAGTGCTCAGTGCAAAAGGAGTAAGAAAGGAACAGAATACTAGTCAGGACCATAGAAACCTAAGAGCCAGAGATAGATTTAAAACCAATATATCAACAATGGCATTCTTTGTATATGGACTAAACACTCTAATTAAAAGAGATTGGCAGATTGGTTTTAGTGATGAGTCATGCTAAAATTTTGTATAAACCCATAGACAGGTTGAAAATGAGAGGATGGGAAATAATAGGCAACGTAAACACTGATCACAAGAAAACCACATTGATAGCAGGCAAAGCAAGCCTCAAGACCTGCCACTGTATCTCAGTATTGCCTGAGATACAAAAGGGGAACATTTTATAATGATAAGTTATTTTCCTCAAAAATTAATAGAGCCTGGAGACAAAAATCATGTAAGGATATGGAAAAAATGGACGACACTAGTAACCCGTGTGACCAAATTGATATTGCTGAATACTACCTGAAACAACTTCGGAATACATATTCTTTTCAGATGCATAGAAAACATTTACCAAAATAGATCATATGCTGGACTATAAATCAAGCATCAATTGATTCAAGATTGAAAATAAACAGCCTATGTTCTCATATCATGATGGAATGAAATGGGAAATAAATAACAAGAAAACTAGAAAATGTCCAAATATTTGAAACTAAGGGACACACTTCTAAATAGTCCATGTACCAAAGAAGAAATCATAGGGAAATTAGAAGACATTTTGAGTCAATGACAATGAATAAAAAATTTAAAAATCTGTTGAGAGGGAAATTTATAGCTTTAAATTCATGTATTAGAAAAAATTAAAGATTTGAAATAAGCTAACAACGAAGAGAGATTTTTTTTGGTGAGGAAGATTGGCCCTGAGCTGACATCTATTGCCAATCTTCCTCTTTTTGCTTGAGCAAAATTGGTCCTGAGCTAACAGCTGTGCCAATCTTTCTCTATTTTGCATATGGGATGCTGCAACAGCATAGCTTGATGAGTGTGTGTAGGTCCAAACCCTCGAACCCTGGGCCACCGACGCGGAGCACATGAATTTAACCACTATGCCACTGGGCTGGCCCCTCAAGGAGAGTTTTTAAAAAGGATGAGCAATTAAACTCAAACAGAAGAGGTTAAAGCAAATAAAAATAACAACACAAGAGATTTAAATAGAGAACAAACAACAGGGAAAATTAACAAAGCCAAAAGTTGGTTTCTTTGAAAAAAAAATAAAATTAATAATATTGATACAATCAACAGCAAAACTTGTGAAGAAAAAAGAAGAATCACAAATTAACAGTATTGGGAAAGAAATCAGGAGCATTATTCCATATCTTACAGATATTAAAAGGATAATAAGGGGATGTTATCAAATACTTAAGCCTAATGAATTCAACAACTTACATGAAATAGACAGTCTCCTTGAAAACCACAATTCACTAAAACTAACACAAAATAAATGAAAAATTTAATACCTTATAACTATCAAAGCAGTGAACTAGTTACTAAAAACCTTCCCATAAACAAAACTCCAGGGCCAGATAGCCTCACTGGTAAATCCTATCAAACATTTGAGGGTCACATAATATCAATTTATAATCATTCTTTCAAAACTAGGAGAGGAGAGAATATGTACCAACTTGTTCTATAAGCCATCGTAACTTTGATACTAAAGCTGACAAAAACATTACAAGAAAACAAAATTTTCAAGTGTCCCTTATTAACATAGATGCGAACATGCAAACACTTCAATGAAATATTAACAAAATCTAGCAATATATAAAAAATGATAATACACTAGGTCTAAATTTTTGGGTTTATCCCAGAAACACAAACTTGGTATAACTTTTTAAATCAGTCAATGTAATTCATAACATAAGAAGAATAAAGAAGAAAAATCATATGATTATCTGAGTAAATGCAAAAGAACACCTTTGATAAAATTCACTAACCATTCATAATGAAAAATTATCTTAAACTAGAAATTCAAGATATATTATTGGATCTAAAATTAGTCATCTATAAAATGAACCTACAGCTAACATCAAACTTATGGAAAAATATTTAATACTTTTCTTCTAAGATCAGGAACAAGGGAAGGATGTCACTTTCATCATTTCTCTTCAGCATTGTTTTGAGTTGTAATCAGGGCAATAAGGCAAGAAAAATATCATAAAAATGAGAAAACAGAAAGTAAAATGGTCATTTTTTTTTGCGAATGACATAAGTATAAAATTAAACATAATCTACAAATAGATAACTGGAATTAATAATTGGATTTTGTAAGGCAACAGGATACAAAGTCAATATAAAATAATAAACATATGTACCACAATAAAAAAGAGCAGATTATTCATGCACACAGCATGGATCATTCTCAAGAATATTATGCTACATGATTCCATTTATATGACTCTAAAAGAGGCAAAGATGATCAACAGTGATAGAAAGCACATCAAGCCATTGTCTCTGAAGTTTATTGACTAGAAAAGGGCACAAGGGAACATTTAGGGGTGGTAAGAATACTCCGTATTTATATTTGTACGATGGTTACATTGGTAGATACATTTGTCAAAACTGGTAGAACTGTACTCTTAAGATTCATTCTTTTTACTGTGTTTAAAATGTATCTCATTTAAAAATAAAAAGAGAGATAATAGCTCATTGCACCTCGCTGTGTTAATTAATGACAACACATGCATTAGAATGTAGAGCTCCTCATTTCTTTTCCAGAACATTTAGGTTTTCAAGAATTTTGATGTAAGCTGAAAAATTCCTAATAATAATATTTTGAACTGGTGTGAGACACTGAATTTAGCTTAGTATGTTCTCATCTATCCCAGGAGAGTCTTTTTGGTGTTGTGAAATTTACAACACATTGTTAAAAGAATAACAGAACTAGCTATCATTGGAAGGACTTAAGATTTGTTATTTTACCTATCAAGGCAGCTAAGAAAAATACACTCAGGAGAGGGTGAAGTTATCAAGTTTTATAGGTCAAGAAAGACTGAGGAGATAAAAATTTTAAAGAATTTTGACTAAAAAATAATCACTGAGGGCCCAGCCCTGTGGCGTAGTGGTCAAGTTTGGCGCGCTCTGCTTCAGCGGTCCAGGTTCTTGGGTTTGTATCCTTGGCATGGACCCACGCCACTCATCAACCAAGCTGTAGCCACAACCCACATGTAAAGTGGAGGAAGATGAGCAACAGATGTTAGTCCAGGACAAGTCTTCCTCAGGAAAAAAAACAAACAAACAATGATATAGAAATGCTTCTATAAGAGGAGAGACTAAAAGATTGCTATCTTTTATTCTATCAAGACAGTGGTTAGCAAGGGTGTGACTAAAAGACTTTAATGAATGGGAGATATACCTTAATTCATTTAGAAAAAATCTTTGGTAAACTCTTCTAATCACTAATTTATTGAGGAGTTGATTATATCTCAGGAGTAGCAACAATATTTCAGTTAAAAGACTAATCTATTAGCTGTGGCTGACTGAAATCCTATGTTGAGTCATATTCGGAGCTCTGCTGGGCTCTGAGCATCATAATTGGTTAGTGCTGTGTGCTTTGGTCATAGAATGAGAAATAGAAGGCACATTTTCCAGGAGTGTTTTCCAGCAGTCTTGACAAAGGATCAAGAAGCTTATCGCTGAAGAGCTATAGTCTCAAGGCAGCTAGTGCCAATTTTGGACACTTTCATTGTAAGCCAAATTGCCTTCTCTTTGGTTCTATCTCTGCTGAGTTACATAAAAATCGAATCTTTCTTCAACATGTTATAGATTCAGACATTTGGAAAAATCTATCATACTCTTATTATTTTCTTATTTGAGTCAAATATCTGTTTCATTCAATTGTTCCTTACAATCCCAGTTGCTGGTCCTGCTTAAAAATGCCAAGGGGCACCTTATTGCTAGAGGGTCAGAACAATATCCCATTTATCTTTGTATCTCTAGCATCTAGAATATGCTAGAAATAATAAAGAAAATTTGTTGATTCAACCAGATTACCCCTATAAAACAGCTATCTTCTTTTGAAATAGATTGTACATTTCTTGAGGATAGAGACAATATAGTTTCATCTTGGTATTCCGAAGACCAAGCAAAATAAATATTCTTGAAAAATAAAAAAAAAATTGTTGAATGAATAGGACACCTTACTTCGTTAAATTATGTCCTTAAATTTTCTTGCCAAAGAGTCTTGATTTCTTTTTAAATGCTCTCTCCACACTGTAGAAATATCTGGTATATACCTAGTAATGAATTTACAAAATTTTCAAAATAATATTTTAGGTGTCAGAAAAAATATTTAGCTATGTCCAAAATGAAATCAAAGCAGTGCATACTTCCCATATAGGGTCCTGACATCTTATGTCTGTTAGTTTCAGTTACGAGAGTAGATGTTTGTATCATAGCACAGTTGCAACCATTATTTTATTTTCCCATTGCCTACATTACACTAAGCACTGGGTGAAGTGATTTCATATACTTGATCTCATTTAGTTTAAGAAAGGATTTATAGAATATTATAGATCTGGCTATTGCCCATCAGTTATTTTTCTTGCCTTGTATCTTTCCATTAAAGTGGCGTATAAGCATGAATAAACTTTTTTCTCTTTCTAATTAGTAATTTCCTCATTTCTAAACTATGGGTAGGGACAGTGTCTCTTTCACCATTGCCTCTCTACTGTATCGTGCAGTATCTGGCACATAGGAGGTGATAGATAAAACTTTACTGATTAAATGAATGATAAAATGAATTCAAACACTCATTTCTACCTTGAAGTCTTTGCTACTAATTCAACATTTATCACTTCTTGCTCTAATCATCAATGGCAAAATTGTAGGTTTTGAGCAGTTTCTTTTTTCCAAGAATTCCACTAGATAATTTACATGTATTATTCATGCATCATCCCAACGTTATAGGGTCAAAATTTCTTTCATTATATGCATGACTCTTTATCCTCTACTCTTGCCAAAAAAGTGTACATTAGATAATAATTTTTCTAAAACATCTTTAAATGTGTGGATCATAAGATGGATGCTGTGTTGCTTATAAATGACAATTTTGCACAGCCAATTAAACAAAAGAACTGCACAAATAGAAAAAGCTATATTAATGCAGATAATATCTATGTTTCTCGTGAACATTTCTGAAAAATTACAAATTGATTTTATTCTACTGCCAGTTGTAATTTTTTAGCACCATTAAATTCAATATAGCTTCCATTATGATACAAATGTAATTATTTAGGGGGAATAGAGCTAAAATAAATTATTCACTCTGATTTATGTTACAATTTATTCCCAGGACAAATAATTTCATCCATAAGTCTATGTCAAAAGTACGATGCTTTCAACATTCATTATAAAAATCATTTTCACATATTTTCGTAATTTAACTATTTTTACTCAAGTAAATGACTATAAAATATATGGGAAGTAATTAGAGAAAATTGTTTTATTTTAATAGTTCATAAATATATTTTTGAAGTTGCTATGTGCTGCATGTATTATATTATTCCATAATAAAATAAGCTTCCGTAAAATCAAAATTATCTTTTATTGGGGTGATTTTCCTGGGATAGATAAAATCCTTTAATCGTAGTACAATTATCAAATTCTTTTACGATTACTAGCAGATCTAGACTAAGAACGTATCTTTTAATTCGTGAACCAAGATTATTGTTTATTTGTTGATTTTTAATTGGCTCCTAGGGTGTCTTTTCTATAGAAATTATTGTTCTTTCTACTAATAAACTTCTTCTTCAATAGAAAAAGTCAGATTTCCTGCACATCGCCCCCAACAAGATTTTAAGCAATTTTAATCCCATAGGTAATAATTATTGTGCCATTTATAAAGAGAGAGTCATGAAATAATAGAGTATATGGTAGTACAATACCATCCCACTTCCTACTATAGTTTCTTAGAATAAAGATGTTTAAGATAAGCTAATTTCTTCTAATTAAGTCAGAGATTATGATCCTCCCAAGCACTGAGTATGAGTCACTTTTTATGTTACCACTGATCTTAGAAGGGAAGGAACTGCATATGATAATATGTAACAGTGACTTCTAAAAGGTAAGATATTGTGATTCATACATAATAGAGGATGCACTTAAGGCCCAAAGGAATTAAAGTACATGCTAGGATTAATAACACATTGTAAAGAACTAGTATTCCAAGTTCCTAGTTCCTGGTCAAAGTTGTGTTATTGTTCTGTGTAAATTTGTTAGGAGATATGCTCATTCCCTTCCATTTGTGTTTCTAGAGGTAGGAGGAGACTTCGAATTCTTAGGGAAGAATATTTGAATGGACGTTTCCTCCGTTTAGGTCCTCATTTCCTCCTTTCCTTGCAGAAATCAATATAAGGAGGTAACTTTAGCAATAGGTTTCTCAAATGCATGATAGAATTCACTACATTTTTCTCTGCCACATTCTCCAGTTCCGCTTTACAATAACGTTGAGGACTCTGCCTCATTTGGCTGATTGTCTATTTATCAATTCGTTAGAAATCGTAGGAGAGGAAGGGTGGCTGACCAAGAGGAACCACATCTTTAAAGTAAGAACCATTTCACCTACAAAGTTATCGCCCCCACTCCAGTTCAGATTCTAGAGTGCTTCCCAGTCTCATCACATCATGGCACATGTATACAGTTGTATTCTTTGGCACGCTAGGCTAAACAGAGGGCGCTGCATGGCAAGAGACAGAAGAGGGATCAGACTGCCCTAGACTCACTCCCTCTCAGGTGTGAACACAATCTCTTATTGAGTCCTTACTAAACCTGATGCAAGGTGTTGTTTTTTTTTTTTAAATTTTCTTCTCTTCTTTATTTCTTTAACACATGTGCTAAAGAGTGGGAATCTTAAGGGAAAGGTATTCTCATTGTGTGACCCCCAAAGACAGTCATGGAGATCTGGAATCCAGCTGATGATAACAGTAATACCAGTAGAGGCCAGTCTTACTTAATTGGGATTTTGATAAACCAGTGATAACTATTCTTAGCTATTCCTTAAACCAGACTTCTACCAGGTAACTTGAGAAGGGTAGAATGTTGCAATTATTTGTCTACTTCCAATAAATAACACATATTTTAAAACATCTGTTCCTCTACTGAGTCCTAATTAGGCTAAAATGGTAACAGAAAACAGGACTATATTCTGGTTTTTTATTCATTTGAGAAGCCTTTTGTCATTTACTCAGAAGGAATTGTTTCCTTTTGTTTTGATTCCAACCTTCTCCTCCAATTAAATTATCAAGTACAAATTGATTTGGTAGGAAACATGTTAGCTTTGTCATCTGTTGGATTACTCGGTCCAGAAGAATGTGAAAAGTGACGTTTGGGAATTACAGAAATTTAAGGCAGAAAGTCCTAAGTAAGCATGTAAACTAGAGATTGTTTTTTTCTGTAAAGCGTGACAGAGTAAATATTTTTGGCTTTGTGGGCTGGAGAAGTCACTGTAGGGACTGCTTAACTTGTAGGGCCGCTGAGGCAGCAGCCACAGACAAAATCGAAATGAATGGATGTGGCCGAATTTGGCCCATGACTTCTGATCTAAATTTATCTCCATTTGTAGATGAGAGTGCTATCCAGAGAGGATATAACTTGTCTCAGACCAATGGCAAGAATTCAGGTCTCCCACCTCCCAGTTGTTCACTCTTTCCATGCTGTTACATTATTTCTATTTGTGGCAAAACAGTAGGGAAAAAAATGGCACAAAAATGATCAGGAGTGTTTTATTTCTGATATGTAAATACAAAAAATTTAAACAAATACTACTAGCTAACCTTTACTCAGTACTATGAATCAGATAATATACTAATTTACATACATTTTAAATTCTCACCCACCCCACGAGGTAGGTAGTTTTATTATCTCTTGTTTACACATAGGAAACTGAGGCTCCGAGAGATTTGGTAAATTGCCCAGGACACAAAGACTGTAATTGGCACAGCTAAGATTCCAACCCAGTTACCAAAGCCGATACTTCTACTTATCCTTCATACCATATTGTCTCCACTTATAAATGTGGCGAGCTTGGTGGACATTTATTATGTAGGGTCACCAGCTCCAATTTCATGTTGTTTGGTAATTGTAATGTAATAATAGCCAGTTAAAAATATCACGTCCTAATCCCTAGAATTTACGAATTCTATTATAGTTGGAAAAAAGATCTTTGCAGGTGTAACTAATGATTTTGAGATGAGGAGATAACCCTAGATTATCCAGCTGGGACCTAAAGAAACTCAATGATATCCTTAAAGGAAAAGGGCAAAGAGTTTAGAAAGCAATGGAGAAGAGGAAGAAAAGTGACCACAATGCAGACATTGGAATGATGTAGCCACAAGCCAAGGAAAGCTTGGAGCCACTAGAAGCTGAGTGAAGCTTGGAACAGATTCTTCTCTAGATGCCCAGGAGGGAGAAAGGCCCTACTTGATTTGGGGCTTCTTGCCTTCAGACAGTGGAAAGATAATTTTTTTGTTTTGTTTTAAACCACCAAGTTTGTGGTAATTAGTTATAGCAGTCTCAGGAAACTAATACAGTAACCACATCCTGATTTTCCTCTGAATCTCCACCACTTTTCTATTATTTACTCATATGCTTCTGATTGAAAATGATCACACCTTTGTCTCTAAGAGTGGTGCATTTGACCAGTCCTAAGCTAATTACAATATTACATTCTTCTAACCCTCGTGATTGGCTCAGAAATGGATACATAACCTAGACATCTAATTAAAGTGAGTATATGAAGTATGAATAATGTTTTACCAGCTATCTGGGCATCTCTTTGCCCAGTCAAGTTGACACATAAAATTAGCCATCACGAGTTGTTTCTTTCGAGCCCATGCATAAAGCATCAAGTAGGGCCAGCCTTAGTGTTAGACTGCCTGATTACATGAGACCTAGATTCCCTTTTACAGTTGAAGCCAATGGAATTGAATTTTCTGTCATGCCATCGTAAGGATTCCTAATGTACAATGGGCTAGACATTTTAAAATTTTCTATAAATGAAAAAATATCAATATTTACTTCATAATTTTTTAATCTCATTGAAAATGAGGAATCCATCAGAAGAATATTTGGCACACAGTAATATTTTCTGCAGGGGTGGGCCCTGCTGCCTAGTGGTTAAGTTTAGTGTGATCTGCTTCGGCAGCCTAGGTTCGAGGATTCAGATCCTGGGTGTGGACCTACACCACTCATCAGCCATGTGGCAGCAGTGACCCACATATAAAATAGAGGAAGAATGGCATGGATCTTAGCATGGGGCTAATCTTCTCTGGAAAAAAAAAAATTGTGTAAAATCTAGTTTATATTTTGCCACAGTGCTTTTTGTGGGGAAAAAATACAACCTACTCCCTTTCGTTCTTCGTTCTTTAGCTAACTGCTGAAATGGTGAGTTTCAACACATTAAAATCATTTTATCACTTCCTATCTATTTATTTTCTAAACCCGCTTCTTTCCTTTCAGCATTTATGAAATTCTTATGATTTTGTCAATTTTTCTCCATTTCTTTGTTAGTTATTTCCTCATTTTTTCATTCTTAACTCATAGATTTCAACATTAATTTTATTTCCTTCAGAAACAGTAACCAGAGGATGAGAATTTTCCAATTTCTTTTGGAAAGATGCTTTTGAATTTTACCTCAAAACAAAAGATTTTGCCATAGTGCATAAGCTGCCTCCAAAATGATAATGTCTCTTCATAGTCGGTATATAACCCAAAACTCAAAACTAACTGAAAGTCCAAATATTCACTCTGGAAGTTTGAATTTTTTTAGATGAAATCAGCATCTGTTGTATGGGATAGCATATTCAAGAGGGCTTTATCTAATTTAATAAATGTCAGCTGATAGGACAGAATTAAAGCATCATGACTTAATTACTGAACCCAAATTTAAACGTTCCCAAGTTTGTTTCAAAATAGTCTTCTGTTGTCAACTCCTACATAGAAAAGGTGGCTGAACACACAACACTACTTTTAAAAACATGAAATGGTATGTCAATTATTTCTCAAAACAACTGGAAAAAAAAATAAAATGAAACAATACACCCATTGAATAACAGGAGAATGCCTTCTTTGGTTTGATGGTTGTTTGAGCTGTTTCCTAATAAAATTACTGAATATCAGAAATTTCTGAAAGAGACAGCAGAAAAATAATGCATAATTTAAAAACTGTTTGCAAGAATTGGATACCCATATTGCCATGTAAAATAAAATTGTTTTTATAATATAGCTTACATGATCTCCCTCACATCCTAGAAATGTTGTCATCACAGCTATTGCTAATGCACACAAGAAATTGAAAACATGGGGTAATTTGACCATATTATGGAATACAAGAAGTTGAAAACTTTGGACAGATTGACCATATAAAATATGGCTCGCTGATGCATTTAGTTACGTTGTGCATGTGGTGACTGAGCTAATTGTTTGGGTAATAGTTCTCACCACTTTATACACAGCTGGCTGAATTGATTCTGTGATTAATCTGAGTTAGTTGTTCCTATGGCTCAAATCACCATATCCAGAATTGTTCTGAATATCAGATTTTGTTTTATCTTATAAACATGTTCAAATATAACTGGGAATAGAGTCTACATTTCATAGACACGATGTTCTTTTATGCACATGTGGGCAATGCTCTGGACACACAATAGGGAAGACTTCTTTCTGTTCAGCTTGTTACTTTGGGAATAGACGTCAGTGGAATTAATCTCTTTCATGTATTGTCTTCCTGTCACTGGTACCATGATCCTCTTTCCAGAAGATGTATCCTTTTTTCTTCATTCCCTTATGTTGACTATGCAAATATGACAATCATTAGAGCATAATGCCGCCTCTAATTTGATGGGGGTTGGAGTTGTGTGCTAAGAAAATTACTGAGTACAGGAAGTTTCTGATAGAGGGAGCAGAAAAATAATGAATAAGTTAAAAACTCTTTGCAATAATTGTCAAATACTGAAATTCCCCAAATCCTCCTATCATATAGGAGAAATATGAATACTGAATATTCTAAAATAAAGGGCTTTCGGTTAGTCTCTGATGGTTATATTCAAGGAATGCAGAAATATAGGATGATAGAGGAGTAAAACATGAACTTGGAGCCAATGTTCAGAACAGTTGTGATACAGTTTAATCAGAAAGTCTTAAGATAGTCCTTCTTGCCTACTGAAGTCATTCTCAGCGCATCCTGGTAGGGATGGGACAGATAGGCCAAACGGAAAAGAGCGACTATTCATTTAGTGCCCACTTTGTTCCAGAGAGTTGGCTGAGTACTTTCCATTCTGTACTGCGTGTGATACTCATGACCTCATCATAATTAATAAAGTACATTAAGTTCTTAATAGAAAATAAAAGGCTTACAAATCAATAGGGTAAAAGATGGATTATTCACTGTATTATTTTGGTAAAAAGAAAAACAGTTTAAGAAAAACTAAGTAATATACCTGAATAGATTTAAAAGGAAATAACAGGTTAAATGTAACAAATAAAACATTTAAAAATGAAACAATAGGAGAATCATAGTTAAATAAACCAATAGTTTTTACTGAGTACCTACTATGTACAGGACATTGTGCTAGGCTTTATGCTTAATATAAAAGTTATATACTTTTCGTTTTTTTGAGTATAATGGAGTTACTTGGAAATACTTGGTTCTCAACATGGTTTCCCTAAAGAAGGTGAAATTGAGTATATTGAACACCTCTTGTACACCACTGCAAAGTCTTTTGGGCTCACCTGTCATTCCAGTACTGCTGCTGTGACAAATTCAGAACTGGTTTTGATTGACCCGTTTCAGAACCTCTGGCACTTGGTTCCAACTCTAAGGCTTTTTAGTAGGTACTCCAAAATGTGCAACCTGGAAATACGCTGGCATTAATGGCCTTGGGGTCACTCCTGGTCAGCGGGGCTAGGAGTCTGTGGATACATAATTCCCACTTTCATCTCCATTAGGGCAATTTTGAAGACATATTTTATAAGCCTTCTTAGAGTATCCCTCAGGATAGAGAATCAGTAGCACATTACGGGTGGCAAACTGGATAACACATGTTTGCATTGACGTCCTCTCCTTTCTTGTTTCGCTCCTCCTGCTCTGCAGTCTGACTTTCTGGGATTAGGCTCAGGAATTAGCAAGACTGAGGTCTGAATACAGGTTTCATGAATTTGAGCAGAGGGATCTTAGGCTGGCTAACTAATATGTCTAAGCCTCAGTTTCCTTACCTGCAAAAAAGCAATCATGATATAATTTTTGTGATATTAATGTGGTAATCTTTGGCAAACAGTAGGTGTAATATAAAAATTAATGACTTTTTTTAATGAAGAAGGCAGTCAAGAATTGGAAGGTAAGGGAAGAAGTTTTATGCCATGTACACTTACATATTCAGTAGGATATATTTAGATCATACTCAAAATCTTGTTATTAGGGGCTTCACAGACAGAAAGAAGTGGTTAAAGACCATACGTGTGCATTATCATTCATGACTGTTGGATTTGTTTACCATACAAATACAACTTATCCGAAGCAAATGCAGAAAAAATGATCTTTGATTCGTTTCCATTTCTCTTCTGCTGTGTATTATAACATCAGAGAGTAAAGTAAAATCAATGAATAGACATGTTGGGGTTTTTTCTACATTAGGAATTTTTTAGCAAATTCATTGGTTAAGATTCCTTTCTCTGTCAACATCCCTAACATCCTTAAGGGCAAGTTCAATACTTAAAGATGGAAAGATTGGCAATATTTGGCAGGTGATAGAAAAATAAAAATATGATTGAAACCCACTGAAATATTTGTTCTGTACTCTTTCAATTTTACTTTTTTTGGAAGAGCTATAGCATAATAGTTTCTTAAAATTGATGTTTGTTTGCTTTTAAGTGACCTTTGTGAAAAACATCCCAGTTTCATTTTTCATGTAAGAAGAATTTTCTAAGGACAGCTGAAATAAAATAATGCTTCCAACTCTTTGTCATATTTGACATACATCTATTCATATCTGCTCTAACATTTGTTTCCCCGGTTCCTGAGGCATGATATGATGACAGACAGTGCTAAAGCACATAAAACTCAGAAACTCTGTAAAAGCAGTTCTGTAGATTTGGGTTCTCAAGTTATTCCATTCTATCCATTTGCTTGTCTCGGTTATCTGTTTCAGTTGAAAAAATGTTCAGTTTCTAATTAGTCTCCATAAGCAGACTGAATTTTTTGTCAACATGTATTAAGTTCCATGTTCATCATTTTCTGCTATGTTTTAATTTTTTGGTTATATGGGCATGTTACAAATGACTATAGTACTCTTTAGGTGGAGCAGACTAATGAAAGGATTGTTGAATTGACTTTACTTCATAGTTTGCACATGTGGAAATTGTAACTATAAAAACTTGAGGTCCGAGACCAAGTACAGAACAATAATTTTGTGCTAGTCTTATGCCAGTCTATTGATTTCTCTTTGCGTTTTTCTTTGACACATAAACTTTTTCATTACTGTGGTGGTAAAGAATAGGATTTATAATTTTTCACTTTCATTGTTCATAAAGTTTTTATCAGTTATCTATATAAACTGAACAATATAGTCTTATTATCCAAGGCTTGAAGTAAATTTTGTGTACATATTATTGAAAAAATTGGCTAAACTTTCTCTTATCTTTTTCAATAAGTACACCAACACATATTTGGATGCTTTAATTTTCAAGCCATTAACCACATATTTCTAATATAGAGAAAAAGTAACATGCATTTTAACTAAATTTATCAGTTTCATGTAGGTTTTTATATTGGTTCAATGACTTCATCAAAGTATCGTAAACAGAATCTTGGCTGAGCACTATTGTCATGATTCCCATATAGGAATCAATATTTCAACACACCAACAGTTCGTTTGTTTTCCTAGTTTATCCTCATCAACAATTTCACCCGAGAAATCACACACTTGTGAACTTTTCTCTTTATTTCAGTAATAATCAACTGAAACTAGAGGCCATTATGATCAAAGACAACAAACGAAACATAGTCATTCATTGCCTGTAACATTTCCGCTACTATCTTCAAAGGCACAAAAAGAACAAAGAAAGTCAATATAAAGTAATTAATTCATTGTGATGTTTTACGAGAGATTATGTGGAAATTAGTATGAATACTATACGTGGAGAACTGGGCTGCGAATGCTACATCTGAAGAAATAGTTTAGCCATAAATTCCTCCTTTGTCTTGCCTTCCAAAAGATTTATATGAGAGAAATATTCTTTTTTGGAACCTCAATTTGCCATTTTGCTGTCAAACAATAGTCATTGACAAGCCAGAGTTGGGATCTGAGGTGGGAAAACGGAATGTTAGCTGTGAAGAAAAGTACTCCTAATACTTGATGTAGGTGTAACTCAGTAGTGTTACTAGCCTCCATTTACACTTTGGCAACACATCCTTAGAACATATGTCCAGCATCAAAGACTATTCCGTGAAACATCTTTGGATCAAACTGAAGTTGGGTGACACGTTTCAAGCTGAGCAGATCTGTTAAGATGACATTTTCAGGAACAGGAAGAGCAGTGAGAGTTGAGGATCTGAGATGTGAATCTCTATTCTCATTCTTTCAGTACTGAAAGGACACAGAAGGTGCTGAAATATCCCAAGTGTCATCACTTCCTGGTGAGACTGGCACATATTTGAGTGATGTTAGACACTCTACTAAGACATGTCTCGATGGAATTATGCTGGTGAAATTAACCAAGGATCTAGTTTTTGTCATGAAAAATCTTATTTGTCTTTTGAAAATCCATGTCTCTTCTAAAGTGCAAAAGAAGGAGGTTTTCTAGCCAAAACACATTCAACAGGAGATTGAGGATAAATCAAGTAAAAGATTGCGGAAATGCCTGCTTTCCATCCTTTTACACTCTCTCCCTTTCACACAACTTTCCTTTCCTAGAGCTCACTTCTGAGGCAAGCAGCTTCCTTGAGATATTGGCAAGAATATTCCCCAAAAGTATGTGAACTTGAAAGGAAAATGGAATTTGTAGATATTTCAGAAGTAACATTCACCTCTCTGCCAGATCAAAAGTGTCTCTTTTCTTCCAATTTGATATTCATCCAGATAGAACGAAGAACAATATACCAGCATACTTCAGGCTGATATACTCGAGTTGCCTCGTTGTAACCTATCCCTAAAAGCCTTCCAATTGTACAGGTACAAACTGTTTAATTGCTACCAAGTAAGGATGTTGTAGTACTTGGTGTTAGGATCAGCGAGAGGAGTACTGAATAATCCGCAGGAATAATGTTACAGGGCTTTGAGAGATAGATGTGTTTGAATGCAATTTAAAGCACATCAGTGCCAGCTATGCTTATCACAAAACTATAAAAGAACACCATGTTATGATACATTTTGCCAATAAAACAGAGAAAAAAAATTATTCCACCTGCAGGAGGGAAATGGCCCGACATTGAGTTTTCACAACTGAAGCTCTGAATTTGTAAGGGAGTACACACCTCTAGTAGGTACAGAAACAGAAGATAATCTTCTTTGCCCTCTGTTTTCTAGAACATGTAACATGTAGACTACAGGTAAGTGGAAGAACTATTCACAGCCTACTTTTTCTATCTCTTCTCTCCCATCCAAACATCAGTGATGTGGCTGGAATTAAGTTCTAGAAAGACCGAATTTCTGCTTTCAGATTTTGAAATCATCAACTTAAAACACAGATTTAATTTATTTTTCTTGTTAGCTTTCGCCTGGGAATTCTTTTATCATTATTTTATCAGACACAGAGCTAATCCTTGTTTACTTTATGGAGTATAATTTGATAGAGCAAAATCCCATGACAATTCGGGGCTGGCCGGTAGTGCAGTGGTTAAGTGTGCACGTTTGGCTTCGGGGAGGCCGGGGATTGCCAGTTTGAATCCCAGGTGCGGACATGGCACCACTTATCAAGCCATGCTGTGACTGGCGTCCCACATATTAAATAGAAGAAGATAGACACAGATATTAGCTCAGGGCCAGTCTTCCTCAGCAAAAAGAGGAGGATTGGCAGCAGATGTTAGCTCAGGGCTAATCTTCCAAAAAAAAAAAAAAAATCCCATGACAATTAAACAAGCAGTATAGAGTACAAAGTAACGAATTTAGGAATTACCAATAGTTTTTATCAGCTTTCAAAGACTAAGGAGTCATAGGTTGTAACAATATAGTAGCAAAAACAGAAGAAAAAGAAAAAAAAAGGATCACTCTGAAACTGACAATCTGTTGTCCTGGATAATCTCTTGCAATGCTACTGTCAACACCAATGGGTCAGGCCAAACATAAATGGGAGAAAAGGAGGTTGGAGGGAAGGTGAGCCAAGTAAGTGTAACAGACTCTAATTAGAAAGAGAATGAAATGATTTCTAGCATAGTCAAAGAAAATACGTTAATTAAAAAAAACTAATGATCTGAATAGATAAGGATTCAACTACAGTTAGATGTGGACCCAGATGTACAATTTGGAGACCGGCAAACTGCTCCCTTTCTTTTTTTTTTTTAAAGATTTTATTTTTTTCCTTTTTCTCCCCAAAGCCCCCAGGTACATAGTTGTGTGTTCTTAGCTGTGGGTCCTTCTAGTTGTGGTACGTGGGATGCCGCCTCAGTGTGGCTCCACAAGTGGTGCCATGTCAGTGCCCAGGATTTGAACTGACGAAACCCTGGGCAGCCTGCAGCAGAGCGCGCAAACTTAACCACTCAGCCATGGGGCCGGCACTGCTCCCTTTCTTAATATGCAACAGCAATTTTCCTTTGGCCTAGATTAAATTATCTTTCTAACACGTAGAACACAAATTCACACCCAAAACAGAAATATGTTTCTGTCTTATATTACTACTTTATTATGGATGTTAGAAACAATAAAGTTTGAACTTTCCTTGTGCAAAATACTTATGCTAAAGAACTGAATCTTACTTCTAGCAGCCTGAGCACTTTCCAAGGAGTATAGGACAGCTAAATGGTTTGAGGAATTTGCTTAATTTTTTTTCATATCTACATACTATATCTTCAAATGATTATATGATGATCTGATCTTATCTGATGATAAGCTGGAAAAATTAATATTTAATTTTTCTAATGAAAGGAGCTTTTGACAATAACTTTTAAAAATGCATTTTTATCACAATTTTCCCCTTTGTCGTCGTCCTTTTTCTACCTTCTTTTTAAGTAAGTAGAGAGCAAAATCATCTTATAGAAAAAGATGAAATTAACAGCCAAAATCCAATCACTTAATCATCAAACAATGAACAATTTTGTTGTTTTAAACAATTTTATAAGTAGTTTTAATTATATTCAAATGTATGTATATTGTGTAATGAAACGTCATTATTTTTTCACATTTTTCTTTCATCAATTTTTATGCCAGGAATATTTTTAAATGCTTTTCTTTAATTTACATGAACAATTAATATTCACTTATCTTTATTTTACATCAATGCAAAAGAGCAATCTTGATTTAGAAGGTTGATTAAAAATATAAGCATTGTTCAATACTTTCCTCTGTTGAGGTTCTCTTAAAATCTTATTTTAATAGTCCAGATAATTTTACTTATTTAATATTTCACTCTCTCTTAAAACTGCTTCTGTAAATGAACATATCTTTTTGTTGCTGTGGAAAAATTTAATTATGAATGTACTCTCTCTTGCTAAAATGAATCCTTAATTTTACAAATAGAGCTAAGATTAATTCATATTTTATTAACATTATTTTCTACTTTTACAAAGTTGAAATCTTGCAAAATTAGAATATTACCCACTAAAAGCTCTCACTTTTGAAGACATAATAAAAAGCAAAATGATAAAAATTTCTCTTAATAATGGTTGCATATATTACAACAAAGAAAGAGTTTGGTTATTTGCTCAGGTAATTTTTATTCACTTAATTCATGAAACTCCTATCCATTGTGTTACAGTGCATTACAATAATTACATTGCATTGTAACTTGGTGTTAAGTTATTTCAATGGAAGAAACTATTTATGGACCATAAAATATTAAACTCACAAAAACATTTTTTTTCAGTGCTTTAAATTATAGAGATACTTTTATATCCTAGTGTGTATTGGTATGTTAAGAAAAACCTAATTGGTTGATCAGAACTGACTAAAACAAGTGTTTCATTATTTGTTCTTCCAGCCACACAGTTCTGAGTTTGTCTCCTTAACCCTGCACTTTTGCATGAGCGTGGCTCCTAAACACGAACAGTATATTTAAAATAAACAACAATAGGAATAAACTATGCAATGGTAAAAATATAGCCCTCCACTCAATAAAACTTTCCTATATTTTAAGATGTTGGGTGATAACCTGAGCGCTATTGCCAATTAACTGTGGCAACTTAGGCAAGTCGGTTTTTTTTTTTTTTGAAGATTGGCACCTGAGCTAACATCTGTTGTCAATCTTCTTTTTCTCCCCAAAGTCCCCCAGTACATAGTTGTATATTCTAGTTGCAGGTCCTTCTAGTTGTGGTATGTGGGACGCCACCTCAGCACGGCCTGATGAGCAGTGCTAGGTCCAAGCCCAGGGTCTGAAGTGACGAAACCCTGGGCCGCCCAAGGGGAGTGCGTGAACTTAACGGGGCTGGCCCCTAGGCAAGTCTGTTTTTAAATTTTATGTCTCAATGGACTCATCTGCAAAGGAAGGAATGGAATCCATATCATTTAGAGGGGGACAAACAATATTGCACAGTTGTAAGATTAAGAGCCCAAACTTTCAGGCAGGCAGATCTTAGAGTGAAACCCAACTTTTTGGGCGAATTACTTCACCCCTATAAACTGTAGCTGTATTTGTAAAATGGAGATAATTATACTTGCTGTACACAAAAAACAGCTAATGCAACATAACATAATGTCTAGTAGCTAGTATGTGTACAAAGTGATGACTATTAAAATAATACTCTCAGATGCCTTCTGATTCTCTAATTTTCAAATTCCCTTTACTATGAGCCTTTTATATGAGTGAGCCTACTCATGAATGAGGGAGTAACAATACAAAGTACATCAGTAGATGTAATATACCTGCGACAATTTAAGAATTATTAATCAAAACATGAGTCTATTATATTTGGAGATGAAAATGTATTATGTATTTAGTAGAAAGAACGTGTTGAGTTCATGAATTCAAGATAAGACAAGTAATGTCAAGGGAGACTGGGAAGAAATATGAAGATAAGAAAAAGGAAGCTGCATATTCAGTGCAATCCCAATCAGAATCCCAACATCATTCTTCATAGAAATAGAACAAAAAAATCTTAAAATTCATATGGGGCAACAAAAGACCCTGAATAGCCAAAGCAATCCTGAGAAACAAGAACGAAGCTGGAGGCATCACAATCCCTAACTTCAAAACATACTACACAGCTATAGTGATCAAAACAGCATGGTACTGGTATGAAAACAGGTACACAGATCAATGGAAAGAATTGAAAACCCAGAAATAAGACCACACATCTATGGACAGCCAATCTTCTACAAAGGAGCTGAGAACATACAATTCAGAAAGGAAAGCCTCTTCAATAAATGATGCTGGGATAATTGGACAGCCACATGCAAAAGAATCAAAGTAGACTATTATCTTTCTCCATGCACAAAAAATAGACTCAAAATGGACCAAAGACTTGAAGGTAAGACCTGAAACCATAAAACTGCTAGAAGAAGATATAGGCAGTACACTCTCCAACGTAACTCTCAAAAGGATCTTTTCGAATACCATGTCTTCTCAAACAAGGGAAACAAAAGAAAAAATAAACAAAAGTGGGACTTCATCATACTAAAGAGCTTCTGGAAAGCAAAGGAAATGAGGGGCAAAACAGAAAGACACTCAACCAACTGGGAGAAAATATTTGCAAATCATATATTTGACATGGAGTTAATCTCCATTATATATAAAGAACTCACACAATTGAATGACAAAACCACAAACAACTCAATCAAAAAGTGGGCAGAGGATATGAACAGACATTTTTCCAAAGAAGATAAACAGATGGACAGTAGGCACATGAGAAAGATGCTCACCATCACTAATCATCAGGGAAATGGAAATCAAATCTACACTTAGGTTCCACCTTATGCCTGTTAGAATGGCTAATCACCAAGACAAAAATGGTAATCACCAAGACAAAAAATAACAAATGTTGGAGAGGTTGTGGAGAAAAGGGAACCCTCATACACTGTTGGTGGGAATGCAAACTGGTGCAGCCATGTGGAAAACAGGATGGAAATTTCTCAAAAAATTAAAAATAGAAATACCATATGACCCAGCTATCCCATTACTGGGTATTTATCCAAAGAACTTAAAATCAACAATACAAAGAGACTTATGCATCCCTATGTTTACTGCAGCATTATTCACAATACCAAGACATGGAAGAAACCCAAGTGCCCATCCGCTGATGATTGGATAAAGACGATGTGGTATATATATACAATGGAATACTACTCAGGCAGAAAGAAAGAAAAAAATCATCCCATTTGCAACAACATGGATGGACCTTGAGGGTATTGTGTTAAGTGACATAAGCCAGACAGAGAAGACAAAAACCAGATGATTTCACTCACATGTGGAAGATAAACAAACTTACTGACAAAGAGACAGTTTAGTGGTTACCAGGGGGAAGGGGGTTGGGGAGGGCACAAGGGGTGAAGGGGCACATTTATATGGTGACTGACAAATAATAATATATGACTGAAATTTCACAATGTTGTAAACTATTGTGACCTCAATAAAGTTTTTTAAAAAGAGAAAGAAAAAGGAGGCTGCATAATATTTACATTCTTGCCGATATCACAGTTGTTCTTTGGACAAAGAGAAAGTTTCACGGGAATGCTGTTTGTGATTTTTGCAGTGAGAAGGTGAGCTGGGAACTTCTGCCGATCTGTTGCTCTCTCAATGACCTGATTTTAGTCAGCTCGAAGGAACATGTGTTCCTGCTTCTGTTGCCTTATCTCATCAACCAGGGGCCATTTCTGAGGACAGGAACCTGTTGCATTTGGCTTTTGTAGATGTGTTCTTCCTGAGGTAGCAGCTCTTTCAGTTGGCTTTGGTTACTAGCAATTTTGACAGCTTGCTTCTTTGTTTACACCATCTGCTTCTTGCTGCCAACACTTTGATCTCTCTTCAAAGTTGACTCTTTACTCTTTGGGCCCTCTCTCTCCATCAAACTCTCCCAGCAAAATCTCAATGCTGGTTAAACCCATCTCTCTATACATTGAACTCTTGCTTCCAAAGAGGCGAATGTGGCAGGAGAAAAACTACCAATTGTGCTGATGTCTCACTTTAAATTTATGACCCCCAATCACAAGTGAGGACTTAGCGCTGCCTGACAATTCTATTGACATTCCTAGTAAAATTGTCCCCTTTATGCAATGACTATTTCACTTTTCAACCTAGTTGTTCAATTTCCCCTCCTTCTGTGTCACTCCCACCTGCTTGGCTCGCTTCATACTTTCTTCACTGAGAAAGAAGAAACAATCAGACAAGTACTACTTTATCTTCCCACCACCGAATATGTGAGCCCACTGGAGCAGTAACAAAATATGCTGCTCCCATTCTTGTGATGGTGATCAAACTACTCCTGCTTCTTCCAAGGCCAAATTCAACCTGTGGACGCAAAATCCAACACCATTTCACCTGCTCAAGGATTTCACTCCTGCAATCATCTCCTCATCCCCCACCACATTATCAATTCTACTCTCTCTACTGAATCATTTTATCAACATAAAAATTGCCGTAATATCCCCCAATTTGAATATATCACCCTTTACCCATATCCCTATTCAGCTCTCTTTCCATATCACTGCATCCTTTTTGGGAAAACTTTACATTTGCTTTTTCTGCTTCTGCACACTTTATTCTTATGCCCAATCAGATTTTTGTTTCTACTACCACAAGAAAATACTTTTGTCAACATGAACAGTGGCTCTCAATCTTACTAAATGTAATTTCTGAACCTATCTTATTTCCTCAGTATTTAACCCAGTTGAATGTTTCTTTACTAGAGAATAGCCGTCTCAAATGAACATAGTCAACACTGACCTCTTGATTTCTTACCAAGCACCCTTTCCCCCACCTGTGCCTCTTTGAATTCCTCCTCTCAGTTAATTATATATAATTCACTTAATTATCCAGGTCAAAAACCTAAGTGTTATGGTCCCACTTTTTTCTCCCCCTTGACATTCAATTATCAGCAAGTTCTCTTAGCTTTTCCTTCAAAATATACCCTGAATCTAACCACATCTCACCAATTCTTCTACTTCTGGTTAGGTCTAAGTTAGCGTCTCCCTCACATATAACACAATAATTCTCTAACCAGGCATCTTGCTTCATTTCTCGCTACATACCTTCCCTGGTATATTCCTAACATAATAGTTAGATTTGTCATTTAAAAGTGTAAAAAAAAAGATCATGTAACTTCCCTGAATAAAACTGTGCTGGCTTCACACCGCACGGAGAATCAAATCTAAACTTCTTTCTGTGACCTATGAAACCATTTCTGAAAGATATGGCCTCTCTCTTCCTTCCTCTCGGATCTTATAGGCTACCACTTCCCTCTCCCATCACTCTCCAGACATGCAAAGTTTCTGTCTGGTCATAGAATGTCCTGGTATTTTCTCTGTTCCATGGGCTTTGGGACTCTATATTTGATCTTCCTCTGTTGAGAGTGTGACATTCTGGAAGATGTTAATAGCTGTAGAGGAACTTACTTATTATATTATTCAGGCTCCATCCTTTTCTTATTTTATGCAGTTTTAGTATAGCTATAAATCAAGATAACATTTTTTGTTCTGGCCAAATAGCCAATCTTTAGCTTTCACAATTCCTGGAGATAACCTTATTTGCATTCTTTCTGAGACTTGGTTGTTCAGTAACATATTTGTTAGGACTGCTATAACAAAGTACCACAGATTGGGGGGCTTAAACAATAGAAATTTGTTTTCCCATAGTTCCGGAGGCTAGAAGCCAACATCAAGGTGTCAGCAGAGTAGGTTTCTTTTGAGGCTTCTCGTATTGGCTTGTAGATGGGGCCCTCTTCTCCCTCTGTCTTCACATGATCTCTCCTTTGGCATGTCTCTGTCCTAATCTCCTCTTTTTATAAAGACACCAGTCATATTGGATTAAGGCCAACCCACAACACCTCATTTTACTTTAATTACCTTTTTAAAGGTCCTATCTCCAAATACAGTTCACATTCTGAGGTACTGGGTGGGGCGGGTTGGGACTTTAACATGTGTATTTTGGGGGGGCACAATTCAACTCAAAACAAGTAATCTCTTTGATTTTGAGACTGACCTGTAGTTTTCTAGTACACGTACACATTGTGTTTTGCTGAGTCTGAAGCAGTCTCTGTTGCTTGCAGTCAAGGAACTCAAATGACTGTAATGGACCACTGTTGCTTTCAGTATATATATATTTCAGGTATTGGACTCATTGAACAATTATGCCATTTTATGTCCTGTTTACAGAGAATATAAAAATACACTGCCATTCAGTTGCGTGAAAGAAACTTTATAACGCATGACTGAGTATGGACACTTTGCTACCTTTATTTAAGGCCAAACAATTTCTTTGAACTTTCGTATTCATAGCCTTTTTTTTTTTGCAACTGAAGGAGATATTTCCTTGTTCAAGGGGAAGGAAAAGTCATTGGCGAACAGAGGAGAAATAGTAGCTAACTTTTATTACGCTTACACCAACCTAAAATCAGATTCTTAACTTTGTACAAATTTTACATATCAGTCCTCGTTTTGTTATTGAAAATCTTAGTTCCCTAATGAAATAAAGAGTGATTTTAGTCATTATTTCAATCCTTATTAAAGAACCATTAATTATTTATTTATTTAAGCTCAAAGAATAACAAAACACCATATCACACTTGCCATTTGAAGCCGTGAGTTGCACATTGAGACATCCAGTCTACTCTACACAAGGATTCTGGTAGCAGATTTTTAAAAAACATTATACTCATATAAAACTTAAAATAGTATGTAAAATCAAAATATAGCATATAAACAGAAAAGTCTTCATTTCATAACCCTTGTCCAATAGTCTCTCATCATCTATTTCCTTTTAGGCAACCCTAACCAATTATCCCAATGCCACCTGAAAGTCAAATTGTTCAAAACTGGATATGTTGTCCTATTCTTGCCTTAAACTTACTCTTGTTTCTGCTTTTACATTTATCTATTTTCACATGTACTCAGTTATCCAAGATAAGAAACTTGAAATCACACTTGAGTTTTTAAAAATGTGGGCCTTATTCAATGGACCAAGGTCCATTTCCCTTGAGTTACCACTTCACTCTCAGTCCCTGAGGATTAGGTGGAGATGACTGTGTCATTCAGTTCTGGGGCATCCCACTTTACTTCACAGAAATGGGAAATGATGACCCAAGCTGGTCTAATAAGACTCAGTCTTGGAATTTGTGTGTGTGTGTGTGTGTGTGTGTGTGTGTGTGTGTGTGTGTGTGTTATTAGAAAGGAGTAGCCATATTTTTCAGAGATGCTGCTGAGCTGGGAGAATATAAGCCTGAAGCTGCCATTAGCCACCTTCCATCATGACGTGGAAATCTGTCTGAGAATATGACCAACCAGAGTAAATCACTGATTGACTAGAAAGATACAGATGTTCAATGACATTATTAATTAGTTAATTAATTAATTTGAGGAAGATTATCCCTGAGGTAAGGTCTGCTGCCAATCCTCCCCTTTTTTGCTGAGGAAGACTGACCCTGAGCTAGCATCCATGCCCATCTTCCTCTACTTTATATGTGGGATGCCTACCACAGCATGGCTTGCCAAGTGGTGCCATGTCCTCACCTGGGACCTGAACCAGCGAACCCCTGGCTGCCAAAGCAGATTGTGCGAACTCAACTGCTGCGCCACCAGGCCAGCCCCCAATGACATTTTTGAACTCCTAGTTCTGTCTATTTCTGAAGTTAGCAGATATCTCTTGAGCTTTTGAGTTCCCTGAGCAAATAAATTCTCCTTTGTTGTTTCAGTTTGAGTTGGGTTCTGTCAACTACAATAAAAAAGAATCCAGAGCATTACAACAATGAATAAGTAAGGAGCTACTGTTTTAATAATTTGGAAGCCATTTTTGAAATATACTAACACTTATCCCTCATTTCATCATCTCCACTTGATTCTCCTATGGCATATTTAGATTATTGTTACACCTTTTATTCCTTTTACCCTATGGTGCAATTTACAGAAACATGTCCACATTTGGACTTTGGCTGTTCTTTCATGGTGCAAAATAAGGAAGTGTGTGTGTGTGTGTGTGTGTGTGTGTGTATGTGTGTAAGGAGTAGGGGTTATGCTCCATTTCCTTGAGGGTGGAGTATCTACATAAATTATTTAAATTATTTGGAATTCTTCTGTGTTGGAAATTTGTCCCTTCTCCCACATCTATTTATTTAATCATGTATCTATTTATGTTAGCATGGCCTCGTGGATATTTATTTTATTATTAGGATTAAATTCCAGTATTAGATTATTTTGTTGTTCAAATTGTTCCAGCTTTAACTTTTATACATTCTTTCAGTTGGCTCCTGTGTCCCTTTGAGATACTCCCATTGCTATATTTGTTTGTTGCTTTGAGTACTTCCTTACTTTCTGAAATTACAAGATGCTCCAGGCTCGTCCTGAATATTTTCTGCCTGTCCTAGGATCAGCCATTTCTCCAAGGAATCCTGGTCCTTTTATCGGAGAATGATAGTAGCAAACAAGATGTGGGCATTAGGTGCTCTCATTGGTACTAGAGTGTCATTGTTTCTGGGACCTCTCAGCTGACAGAGCCAAAAAATGTGTGTATACTACACCATGTATATACATATATGTACATAAATATATATATGAAATGTATAAATACTTTATATTTATCTATTTGTAGCTATATTAAGCTAAACTTCAGATGATATTGATGTCTCCAACTCTAAACCATTATCACATTGATCATCTTAGCCTTCTTTCCTGGCTCGTCTGAAAAGTCCCATGCCGACAGTGAGAAACCTGACTGTCACAATTCACCATCTATTGACTTAATTGTTCAATTCCAGTATACACATATAGTGGTTTCCAAATTTGCCGGGAGCCATGTTACCGACGCCTATACAGCCATCTGACAGGGTCCGGGCTGAGAAGGGCCGAGGGACGCAGGGACGCCCCTCGGTGAAGAATGGCCGGCCAACACCCCTGATATTTTCTGAAATGTATGCATGCTTTCTATCAAGGTTATGACTATACTTGTTTCTGCTTTTTGTTCTTGAAGATATATAGTTTAGCTTAGCTTTTCAGCCCTTTACCTTACTGACAAAATGATATTTCCTCCGGGCAGTGTGCTCAAGGGACTGTTAGCCCTTCCTCCAGAAAGACAAAGGAACGCTTTCACCCCCTAAGGGGCGCGGGAATGTAAAGATGTTTAACTGCCCGCTGAGAAGGCAAATAGCCCTGGGGATGAGATACCCTGGAGTTGCCTTTTGTTCCCATTAACCATCTACACTAATGGCGTAAATGATTGAGGGAGGCCGGGGTGGCTCCCCCAGGATGTAAACAGACGGAATGCTGTCCTGTCCGGAGGTCTGGACCTTCTCTCTTTGATTTAACTTTACCATGAATTGCAACAGATGTCAAGGTACCTATCTCTTTCAGCTTAGAGACAACAAACACTAGTTTATTGCAGAGAAGACGATCATTAACCTTATGCTCTATAGAATAGAATGCTAATAAATATTCTTGTGCTCATTTTTTTTACTTACTTCCTTATCTCTCTGAGAATATTTGTAGAGCTATTTCTGTACTAATCCTGAAAAATATAAAAACGACACTTGTGCACAGTAAAGTTGGACTTGATAACACCAACCCAAGTCTCACGTCTCCTCCCTCATTCCGCCGACTCCGTCCATCCCTCAGGAACCTGGACTCAGCCGGAGCGGGACTCCGGCACAAATTGTTACTCACACTCCTGCAGGGGGAAAAACATTCATGAACTAGAGGACAGTGCTTATGTGTACTTCCTTTTGCTTTAGTCTTACAGACTCCAATCATTTTCAAGCTTATTTAGGCCAGCAACGTTTTTGCCAGCCCCTTCAGTGAGATTATTTCATATACTTATAATACAGTTCAATTTTTTTATAGCCTTCATTCCATTCCAAGAGCCACCAAATTCTTAAATAATTTAATTATATATATTTTAAATTTATTATTATAAATTTTATATATTACATAATTGTATATATTATTATATAATATATAATGTAGTATATTATCACAATTAATTATAAAGTCTGTTATAATATATAATATATTATATATAAATTATATAATATATTATAAATTATTATATATTAAAGTATTAATATAATTTAATTTAAATATATATACATACATAATTTCATGTATCCATGATTACAGTATCATACAGAATAGTTTCACCATCATCAAAAAAGGTCTCTTGTGCTTTACTGACTCAATCCATTACCTGTTTTTCATGCAAAGGATTCCTTTTTCTTAAAAAAAAAATAGCTTTTGAATTTAGAATAGACTTAGATCTACAGAAAACTTGTGAAAGTAGTACAAAGAGTTCTCATATAGCCCAAGCCAAGTTTCTCCTTTTTGGAAATTCTTTTTTTTTATGACCTTATAGTCTTGAGGAGTGGTGATCAGGTATTTTGTAGAATACCCTTCAGTTGGAATTTATCTGCTGTTTCTCTCATGATTAGACTGTGATTGTGTGTTTTGGAGAGGACGATCACAGAGTTAAAGGGTCATTTTTGTCTCATTGAATTAAGGTTTCCAAGAAACCCTGACAACCACTGATGTGTTTACGATTTCCATAGTTTTGACTTTTCCAGAATATTGAAAGAATGAAATCTTATAGTATGTAGCCTTTTATGACTTGCTTCTTTCACTTAGCAATATGCATTTAAGATTCATCAATATCTTTGAGTGGCTTAATAGTTTATTCCTTTTAATGGCTAAATAGTATTCCATTGTATGCTAGCACCATATACTATGTGCTAATACTATACATATTGTATGCTAATTCTATTGTATGCTAAACAGTATTAATTGCTAAATAGTATTCTACCATGGCTTGTTCATATTTTCACTTATTCAAGCACATCTTGCTTGTTTCCATTTTTTGTGAAACATTATTTGGCTAATTTAGACATTTATACGCAGGCTTTTGTGTGGCTATAACTTTCAGATAAGTTGGATTGTATCTTTTGCTTTATAAGAAACTGTCAGCTGTCTTGCATTTCCACTAGCAATGAATGAGAATTCCTATTGATCATTCTCTCCAGCAATGATATTGTCAGTTTTATGGACTTTAGACATTCTAACATGTATGTTGTAGTGTCTCATTGTCATTTTAATTTTCACTTCCCTGATGACAAATTATGCTAAACATTTTCTTCATATGATTATCTGTCATTCATATATATTCTTTGTTTTTCAGATCTTTTGTTGATTTTTAAATTAGGTTGTTTGCTTTCTTACAGTTTAGTTTTAAGATATCTTTGTGTATTTTGGATATAGGTCTTTTATCAAATATGTTTTGCAAATTATTTTTTCAGTCTGTACATTGTCTTTTCATTCTTTTAAAAGTGTCTTTCTCAGAGCAGGCGTTTTCAATTTTAATCAAGATAAGCATCAATGTTTTCTCTCATGGATCATGATTTTGGTGTTGTATCTAAAAAGTCACCACTAAAACCAGTCATGTATATTTACTCCTAGGTTTTTTTCTAAAAGTTTTATAGTTGTTAAATTTTACCTTTAGCTATAGGATTGTTTGTGTGTTATTATTTGAGAAAGGTGAAAGATCTTTTACTAGGTTCACTTTTTGAAAAAATATTTGGATGTCCAATCACACAATTCCATTTGTTGAGAAGATTGTCCTTTCTCCATTGAATTGCCTTTGCAACTTTGTCGAAGATTGGTTGCCTATATATTTGTGTGGATCTATTTCTGGGCACTTAAATTGTGGATTCCTGGATCCAATTCCAATGTGTGTGGGAGGGGGGGCGGGGGGTGTTTCTCCACACTAACAAGCAAATCTCAGGACATCAGCTGAGTGTCCTATAATTCGACTCAGTTCTGACACTATTTGCCTGGAGATAGCATCAGATCCCACAGGTTAAGGGTTCAGTCTACAAGACTCCCCCCCTCCCAGCACTTCAGATGCCAGTCGCAAGTCCACATTATTACTTACGCTTCTGATCAACTGGCTATAAATCAGAAGTTCCCACAACCCCCTGACCCCGTCCCTGGGTTCCATTAATTTCCTAGAGCGGCTCACAGAACTCAGGAAACCCATTTACTCATGAGACTACCAATTTATTGTACAAGGATACAACTCATAAAGAGATGGAAGAGATGAGTAGGGCAAGTTATGTGGGAAGGGACATGGAACTTCTACGCCCTCTCCAGGCTGACCATTCTCCCTTTATCTCCACATAACCCAGAAACTCTCAGAACCCTGGCCTTTTGGGTTTTTATGGAGCCTTCATTGCATAGGCATGGTTGATTAAATCATTAGCCATTGGCAATTGATTCAACCTCCAGTCCTTCCCTCTCTCCAGAGATCAGGAACTGAAAGTTCCAACCCTCTAATCACAGGGTTGGGTCCATGGGAAACCAACCCCCATCCTTAGGTGCTTTCCAAAATCGCCTCATTAATGTAACAGAAGACATCTTATCACTCTCAGGCCTTAGGAAATTTCAAGGATTTGGGGAGATATGAGCCAGGAACTGTGGGCAAAGACCAAATATTCATGAGAAATATATCTTCGTCATCTGAATGACCAAATATATATTTTTTATAAATCACACTATCACAGTCCTGTATTCTGTTCCATTAATCTGTCTTTCGCCAATTCACCAACACCATGCTATCTTGATTACCATACGTTTATATTAAGTATTGAAATTGATGTGAGTACTTCCACTTTTTCTTGTTTTTTAGTATTGTGCTGCTTATTATACATTTGGCTTTTTCATATAAACTTTAGAAACAGTTTATTGATATGTGCAAAATAGTTTGCTGGGATATTTATTGGCGTTCATTGAATTTGTGGATCAAGTTTGGAAGAATTCACACTTTAATGATGTTGAGTCTTCAAATCCGTGTACACAAGATATCTCTACATTTCTGTTTAGATCTGCTTTGATTTCCTTCATCAGCATTTTGTATTTTCTGCCTACAGATCCTCTACATATTTTCTTGGATTTATACCTAAATATTTCACTTATTTTGGTGTTATTATAAATTTATTGTCTTTTAAATTTCAATGTCTAATATTTATCACTGATATATAGGAAATAACTGACTTTTGTTTATTGACCTTTGTATCCTGTGACTTTGCCATAAAGTCGTATGTTACTTAAGGACAGGGATACATTCTGAGAAACGTGTCATTAGGTGATTTTGTCATTGTGTGAACATCATAGGGTACACTTACACAAACCTAGATGGTAGAGACTACTACACACCTAGGCCATATGGTACTAATCTTATTGGACCACCATCATATATATGGTCTGTCATTGACTGAAATGCCATTATGCGGCACATGACTGTACTTACTATTAATTCTAGGAGATAGTTTTTGATTATTTTGGGTTTTCTACATAGACAATCATGTCATCTATGCATAAAGACAGTTATTTATTCTTTTACAATCAGTATATCTGATATTTCTTTTCTTTTTCTTGTCTTATTGCACAAGGTAGAACTTCCAGCACTATGTTGAACAGGAGTGGTGAAAGGGGAAATCCTTGTCTTTTACCTGATCCTCTAGGGAGCTCTGTAGTCTCTCACCACTAAATATGATGTTACTTGAATTGTTTTTTGGTAGCTATTCTTTATCAAGTTGAAGAAATTCCTCTCTATTCCTAGTTTGCTAAGAGTTGTTATTTTGAATGTGTTGGTTTTGTCATATGCTTTCTCAGTGTCAATTAATAAGATCATATGATTTTGCTTCTTTATGTTGTCCATGTTGTACATTTCACCAAATGATTTTCAAATTTTGATCCAGTCTTCCATCCTTGGATAACTCATACTTCATGGTGGCATATAATTCTTCTTATACATTTTGAATTTAAGTTTTTAATATTCAGTTGAGAATTTTTACATCTATCTTGATGAGAGATATTGGTCTGCAATTTACTTTTCTTATAATTTACTTCATTTTGGTGTTAGGGTAATGCTGGACCCATAGAATGAGAAAGTATTAGACATTGCTTTCAGAAGAACATGTAACTGGGGCTGGCCCCATGGCCTAGCAGTTACGTTCGGTGAGCTCTGCTTCAACAGCCAGAGTTTGTGGGTTTGGATCTCAGGCATGGACCTACACCACTCATCAGCCACATGTAAAATACACTCAGTGACCCACATATAAAATAGAGGAAGATTGGCACAGATATTAGCTCAGGGCTAATTTCCTCAAGAAAAAAAAAAGAACACGTAATTCGTACGACATGATGAAAAATTCATTTTTTTATTTTACATAGAAACTTTATTTTGTAGAGCAATTTAAGTTGGCAGCAAAATTGAGCAGAGAGTACAGAAAGTTCCCATAGCACCCTCTGCCCCCACACATGCACAGCCTCCTCAGCTATTGGCATCTTGCCCCAGAGTGGTACATTAGCTGCAATTCAAACTCATTTTAATAATTATTTTATTTATTCATTTTATACAATGAAATATATAGAGCTATATGGGAGGCACTACCTCTTTATTCATGATTTATGTTTTATTTCAAGGAGTACACTAGTGATTACAATAAAATTTATTGAAATCACAGAGTAGAATCTCTTTATAACCTTTCTTCAATAATTTTATAAAATCCTCATGAACAGGAACCATAATCATATTTCCTTGTATCTCTCTGGCATATACAACATTGCAGAGGGCTAAGCACAATGTAGATACTTAATAAATATTAATTGTCTGGAAGTGAGTTTATATTTTTTAACTATAGTATTAAGATATGAAACAGCATAAAAAAACACTTAAACAGTTAATTTCTGTATATTTTACCCAACCAGACTGTATGCCAATTAAAGACAAACATATTTTTTACTTATACTTTCTCATAATCTTAGTATACACTCATAGGATGCATCTAATAATTAACATGTGGTAACTTGAGATGAAATGAATTCTATCAGTATATTTTTGAGATAGTTGGCATTGTCTCTGACTCTTAGAAGCTTACAGACCAAAACACCGAGAACTATTAATCCAATATTGTGAGAAAAATATACTTCTATTCTACTTAAAATATTTCCTCATCACATTCCAGTCTATAATTTGGCTGGACTGAGGAAGTAGAAGAATTCTCCAGGAATAATTTACAGGGCAGTAATTTATTTACAGGACATGGATGGACGAAGACATGACTGGAATGACGATCAGTGTCTGAGCCCATTTACTTGCTCCTCCTGCAATCTAGCTTGCCCACATCAGGAAATAGGCTCAATTAGCCTATGTCATCTTTAAGAAACTTTATTGATTTACCTTTCCATTTAGATATATGATCCATCAGGAATTGATTGAGGTGTGGACAAAGGTTCTTTTTGTAAAAATGAATTTTCAATTTATTTAGCAGTAATTATCAGGTTTATTCCTAGCGATTTGATTTTGATACTTTCATAAATACATTGCTTTGAAAATCCTCCCTATTTTCAGTCCCTTGCAGTATTAAGATACAGATATAGTTCATTTTATACATTTAACTTGTATTCAGCAATGTCCCTTAAATCATTAAATAATTGTTATAAGTTATTGTTGAATCCTTTTAAACATTTCAATATACACATTCATGTTGTATGTGAATAATGACAGTTTTCTTTCTTACTTTCCAATGCTTACATCTCTAATTTTTGGGGATGGAGTGGGGCTTATCTACTAGCTTTGATTTTTTTCAATACATCATTGAATAGAGTTGGTGCTAATGGGCACCATTGTCTTATTTTTCATCTCAGGAGAAAATTTTCAATATTTACAGCTAAATAAAATATTGCATTTTGCGAAAATTTTATAGATTAAGGAAGTTCCATTTTATTCTTAGTTAGCTGAGAGGTTTTTTGTTCTTGTTGTTGTTATAAATGGGTAGTAATCATTATCAGATTCTTTTTTATATATAGCAAATGATAATTGTGATTTTTCCCACTTTATTTTGTTAACCTGGTGATTGACATCCATTTAATTTTTTGTATTTTGACAACTTTGCATTACTAGAATAAATTTCAACTTGTTATGATATATTATCCTTTTTGCCTATTGCTGTAATTTATTTGCTAATATTTTGTTTAGGATTCTTGCACTTAGATTCATGAGAAGTCTGTTCTGTGATCTTATTAATTTATAGTATCCTTGTCAGATTATGATATCAAAGCTTGTCTCATAAATGAAGTTGAGAATTTCAGAAAAATGGTGATGGTAGCTTTCCAAATCCACAAAGAAAAGCAGGTAGAACAACTATATAGCAAAACCAAAAACCCATAGTCAATATTTACCACAAAACTGAGTGACAAATTCTTTCTATGGACACTAAAATGTAAGTGAGTACAGGCAAACCATCAAAAGTCCCAAGACCTGAATGGTATTGGCACCAATGCTGGAGAAATAAGAAGAAAGGCATAAGAGTGTCACATGAGGACCTCAGAAATGGACAATCCCCCAACAGCCAATTGCTGTTCACTGCAAAGTAAGGGGATTGATCTGAAGACAACAGCTGAGATGGGTGAGGTGTTGTTCCCCTTATCAGTGAGTGAGTACAAGGGGCTTCAGTAAGGGCTAAATGAGCCTTAGAGCAGGCTCACCGTTATGACTTCTTAAGAGGACCACCAAGTTTCCCTTCTGGAATAGAGCCCATGATGAAAACTTTAAGGATGGAATCAAAATTTAGCAGGATAGACACAAGAAAGAGAAAGGAAAGAGAATGTACAAACCAAAGTTTGTCAGAGAGTAGCTGGGAAATCCCAGAGAGCAAGCTTCCTTGTTTGTGAACTTTACACAAAAGAAAGCTCTGTGAAGTTAGAAATGCTTTCCTAAACCCCCCTTCATTCTAAAAATTTAGTCATGCTAATTTCACATAAAGAGTGGCAGAAAGGTATCAAGATAAGATCTAATACAAAGTTATTATAAGGAAAAAAATCATAAGGAGCAGAATAACCTCCTTGCAGGGGCTATGTGAATGAAACCAGATCAAAGCCGTAACCCACTATTTTAAAATGAGCTAACAGATACTTAGAAACGAAAAACATGAGGAAATAATATAAATCACAAGGATAACAACTCAGAAATGTTAGGAGAAAACGCAAGGGAAGTTTTGATGATTTTTCTCTTATCCTTGGCTTTTAGCAGTTTCACCATTATATGGCAGGATATATTTTGTTTTGTTTTATTTTGTTTCTGTATTTACTCTGTTTGGGGTTCATACGTTTTCATGAATCTGTAGATTGATCTGTTCCTTCTCTTTTGGAAGAATCACAACTGTTATTTCTTCCAATATTGCTTCTGTTCTATTTTCTTTCTCCTCTCTTTCTAGGCCTCTGATATACATGTTAGAAGTTTTCTCTATATACACAGACACACACGTATACATACACACATATACATTATGCACACACACATACATATTTTATGTTCTTTTCTGCATTTTAAAAATTCTTTGTTTTTGTACGTGGATATTTTTCTACTAATGTCTTTTCCAATTCACTTACCCTTTCTTCTGCCATGTCGTATCTATTAAATCTATATGTTCAATTCTGAGTTTCAATTGTTACAATTTTCACTTCTTGGCAATGACTCCTCTTTTAAAAAGTTCTGTGCTGAAAGTTTCCAACTTTGTCTATGTTTTATTGAAAAGATTAATCATAGTTATATGTCTTTCTGATAACTACAATATCTGAACCACTATGGATCTATTTCTATTGTTTATTTTTTCCTTGGATTTAATTTACTTCTTTTTGGGGCTTGTCCTGCAATTTATGAATGAATTCTGTTTATTATATATGAAAAACCTGATATGGCGCTGGCTGATGTTATCTTCTTTCAAACTTAATTTAATATTTTTCTGGAAAGCAGCTAGTGTTCAGCCAAAATTGGGTTTTAAGGTTTTGTTGGGAAGGTTCTTTCTCTTTGTTCTTGTTCTCTGCTCTCACTCCTAGTAGGATATCCCATGCATCTCGGGTGTAGCAAATTAGGCCTCAACTGAAAGCCTGGGGATTTTTCCAGATCCTCCCTACCTTTGCAGAATCTGAATTCCAACTTCAGTCTCCTCCGCAGTGCAAGACTGAATATATCTCTATTCAACATCCAGTTTTCTATCTGACTTTGCTTAGATTATAGATAAGGGCTGTCTGATCCAGATGGTTCTGAAAGGGATCGTGCTTATGTTTAGTCCTTTTAACTTAATTAATATAACTTAGTAAGGAAGTAAAAATTACAAAAATGTTATAGGAAGCTAGATCTTTCTTTTCTGAAGCTGCAGCCACTGGAGACTTGAGGATCTGAGGGGTAGATTTTCTTCAAAGGTAGGGAGAACATGGAGTGAGATGTGAAAACCGACAGTATGATATCTGAAATTCTTGCTGGGACCAAGGAATGAATGAATTCCTCACCGAAAATATCAACTTAACAGATAAGTGCTTCCTTTGTAATGACCTCTAGCTATCTTCTCCCAGCTGCACCTGTCCCATGGTAGATGAATTGGAGACATTTGTGTTTGTATGTGAAAAGGATCCACAGAATTTCCATCACCTACAAACATTCCTGAGAAACTTTCACTCAGGTTCTGTATTTGTGTGTGCCTACTATCTACATAAGGAACATATTCCTGGTTGTTCTTCTCACTTGGAAAATTTGTTTCCGCCTTTCCTCTGTGGTAGATTTTTATTGCCAGTCCAAGATTACCAGTTTCACTTAGCACCATACTTTCTCCTGGAATGAGATCCATCAATCTGGCTAGGAAAATCTCATCTATAACGCACTTAGTTGATCAGTACTTTTCTTCTCAGTCTTCTAATCATTCTCTTTATGGCCTTCATTTTCTCCTCTAGTTGGTGGGTTTTTGTTTTGTTTTTTGCTTTTGGGGGTTACTTTTGCTGAGGAAAATGCACCCTGAGCTAACATCTGTCACCAATCTACCTCTATTTTATATGTGGGCCACCTCCATGTGGTCACTCACAAGTGGTGCAGGTCCATGCCCGGGAACTGAACCCAGGCCACTGAAGTGGAGCACGCCCAACTTAACCAGTAGGCCACCAGGGTTGGCCCCAGTTGTCACTTTCTTATTCAATTAATTTCTCCTACATTAAGTAGGACTGAGTTTTGGTCTGAGAGACCATGTCTAGTAAGATGTCCATGGTTCACCACAGAGCATGATTGTCTTCCTCCAACTACTAGTTGTACCCATGAAGACACAAAGTTAGATATCGATATTGGAAAGGACAAAGTAATACTGTGTCTATTCAAAGATGCTATGAATTTGTATGGCGAGAATCCTGTGGCGATGCCATGAAAAGGCTTTTGAAACTAATAAACAAGTTCAGTAAGGTATTAAGACACAAAGCAAATATGCAAAAATCTATTGTATTTTTATAGACTAGCAATAAAATGAGCCGTATATAATTGTAGTTAAGAAAAAAATTTCACGTACAATAGCATCAAAAGAATAAAGTATTTTGAAATAAATTTGACAAAAGAGCAAAAGACTCGTATACTGGAAACTACAAAATATTGATTTAAGGGACAAAAGGAAACTTCAATAAATAGAAGACATTTCATGTTCATGGACAGGAAGACTTAGTGTTACACAGATGTTAATAGTCCCTAAATTTATCTTCAGATTCTATGAAATCTCTGTCAAAATTCCTGCTGGCTATTTTGCATAAATTGACAAAGTAATCATAAAATTCATGTGGAAAGGTAAGGAGCACAGAATAGCTAAAACAATGTTCAATAATGAAGTTGTAAGGCTCACTCTTCCCAATTTCATATCTTACTACAAAGCTACAGTCATCAAGACAGTGTGGTGCTAGTATAAGTCTAGTCCTATAGACCTATGGAATAGAATTGAAAGTCCAGAAATAAGACTTTACATTTATCGTCAGTTGATTTTGAAAAGGGTTTCAAGACCATTTAATAGGGTAAGTCTTCTCAACAAATCCTCCTGGGACAACCAGATATCCACACGCAAAAGGATGAAGTTCATACAATTTACAAATATTAACTCAGAATGGATCATAGAACTGAATATAAGAATTGAATCTGTAAAAATCTTAAAGAGAGACCATCAGAATAAATTTTCATGTCCTTGGATTAGGCAATTTTTTAAACATATGACACAAAAAGCGTAGATAACATAAAATAAATAAATTGGATTTCATCAAAATTAAATTTTTTTTTGAGGAAGATTAGCCCTGACCTAACATCTGCTGCGAATTCTCCTTTTTGCTGAGGAAGATTGGTCCTGAGCTAACATCTGTGCCCATCTTCCTCTATATGTGGGATGCCTGCCACAGCATCGCTTGATAAGTAGTGCTAGGTCTGCACCCAGGATTCGAACCAGCAAACCCCAAGCCATCAAAGAGGTGCATGCAAACTTAACTGGTATGCCACCAGGTTGGCCCCCAAATTAAAAATTTTTGTGCTTCAAAAGACACAATCAAGAAAGTGAAAAGGCAAGCCATAGAATTGGAAAAATGTTTCAAAATGGTGTTCTGATAGTGGAATTCGTATTCGTATTCAGAATAAATAAAGAACTCTTACCCTCAATAATAAAAAGACAAACAACACAAGCAAAAATTGGTGAAAATAGGGGGCTGGTCTTGTGGCATAATGGTTAAGTTCTCATGCTCTAGTTCAACAGTCTGGGGTTCGTGGGTTCAGATCCCAGGAGCAAACCTAGCACCACTTGTCAAGCCACATTGTGGCAGCATCCCACATAAAATAGAGGAAGATTGGCACAGAGGTTAGCTTAGCAACAATCTTCCTCAAGCGAAAAGAGGGAGATTGGCAACAGATGTTAGCCAAGGGCCAATCTTCTTCAAACACACAAAAAAATTGGTGAAAATATTTGAATAAACATTTTCCAAAGAAGATACATAAAGGACCAATAAATGTATGACAAAATGATCAAAATCATTAATCATTACAGAAATGAGGGTCAAAACCAAGGTGAAATGAGACTTCATACCAACTAAGATGTCTAAAATAAAAAGATGAAAAATAATAAGTGTTGACAAGGATGTGGATAAACTGGAATCCTCATATATTGCTTGGGGCAGGGGTTGTAAAATGGTACAGCCACTTAGGAAAAGAGTTTGGCACTTCATCGATACGTTAAACATTGATTTGCCATATGATCCAACAATTCCATTCCCAGGTATGTATCCAAGGGAGTTGAAAACTCACATCCACATAGCCTCTATACAAATATTCATAGCATATTGCTCATGATAGCCAAAACCCCAGAAATAATCCAAATGTACATTTACTGATGAATCAATAAACAAAATGTAATATATTCATACCATGGGATATTATTCAGAAATAAAATGAATGAAGTTCTGGAATAAATAAATGTTCAAATAAATAATTAGATGGGGGAAAAAAAGCGATTCTCCCATGCACAAGAATTATGTATAATTTATCTAGGTACTCTGCCTTCAAGCACATGGAGCATAACTACTTACGCCTTAAATATGGCCTGCACATACGGACCATTTTCCAAAGAGTACAGCATGGAAAGGCAAGAAAAAGAATAGCTTTACAGTGGAAGAATCTGACAAGTACTATTTCAGCCAGATTTTCAGAGTCAACATCTACAATAATGAATCCTGTTGATAGTAAGTACCTTTGATGTGAGCTGAAAATGGCACTTTATCTTTTATTCCCCAAACCCATAACCCTAATCTAACCATGAGAAAAACATCAGACATATCCCAATGGAGGGACATTCTGTAAAGTATTTGAAAAGTACTCCTCAAAATGGCCAAAGTAATTGAAAACAAGGAAATTCTGAGAAACAGTCACAGCCAAAGAGAAGCCTAAAAAGTCATTGTGACTAAATGCAATGTGATATCATGAATGGGATTCTGAAACTGATAAGTTTTATTAGGTAAAAACTAGGGAAATATAAATAAAGCATAAACTTTAGTTAATAATACAGTACCAATATTGGTTCATTAATTTTAACAAAAGGACGATACTAATGGAAGATGCTAACAGTAGGGAAAGTGGGTTTGGAGTGTGTGGGAACACCTTCTACTATTTTTCTTTACAATTTTCTGTAAATCTAAAACTACTCTAAATATAAAGAGGAAAGAATGAAATTCTTATACATGCTACAACATAGATAACTTTGAAAACTGTATAAGTGAAAGAAGCCAATCTCCACAGGCCACATGTTGCATGGTTCCATTTCTATGAGATGTTCAGAATAGGCAAATTCATAGAAATAGAAAGTAGATTAGTATTTACCAAGGGCTGGGGGAGAGCGGAAAATGGAGATTGAATGATAATGAGTACAGAATTTCTTTTTAGTGTGAAAAAAGTCTTCTGAAATTAGATAGCGGTGGTTACACACCTTGTGAACATTCTAAAACCTACTGAATTGTACAACTTTAAGAATGGATTTTATGGCATATGAATTGAATTATATATCAATAAGCATGTTATTGAAAAAAATATGGAGATCTAACATTGAAATAAAATTGAAAATGAACTGGTCAGAAAAGTTCAAATCTGTTCCTATTGACCCAATCTTTAATGAATCTCTTTGATGTAGGTGGCTTTCAATGGATGAACATGTAAACATCACTTTCTTTTATTTCTTTGAAGCCACTTAGGTTGGAATGTCTCTATTAAACAACAAGTTTCATTTCTTGGACACATTTACAGCCTTCCATGCATATGGGTTGAGGTGGGAAAGGCGTAAAAAGTCTATATTGCCAAATTTCTTCTTCTGATATAACAACCATAGAAATTTGGATTGTTAAGGTGTAGCATGAGGGGCTAAAGAATCTATTCATGAGTAATTTAAAATTTTAAGGAATGGGAAAAGATTTTTCAGTACAAAAAATTAAAGGTGCAAAACTTCTCAATATTTTTCTGTACACTCCCCTTCCCTTTTGTATGTGGGTATTTCTGTTGTTAAGTTCTGTATTTTCCAACAGGTAACCTAAACATCTGCTAGATTACAGCACATGTGGAGCACCAAAGTAGTAAAATAATTGAAATAATTTCATATATGACATTTTTAAAAATTCACAAGAGCTGTCATGAATCAAAAAGTACTAAGATGTTCACTGGACTTCCTTACTCATTTTATTTTGGGGGTTATGAAATTTGAAATGCACACACAGAAACGTGATCTTAGTTCAATAACACTTTAAGGATGTCCCTGAGCATGTCTTATTAGAAGAGAAGTATGAGAATTGGCAAATGATTGAGATATTGAAATTGATACAACCTTCTTGAACATTTGTTTTTCAGTCTTGGAGGACATCATGTGTTCAATAAAATCTCCTGAATGTTTACTGACCAAATATTTCCTGTAGAATCCTATGAGTACAGAGAAGACGGTCCTTCTTAACTGGCTCAGAGTTGGAGACTTAGAATATGCATTAGAGAAAATGGGGGCTCAGGCTGACCAAGAATATCTCAAATGAGTGATGAGTAATGAGTACACAGAGAATCATGGTAATTTTGGACACTATGGGTTTAGCATGTTTATAATCAAGAAGATTTAACTTTTTTTCTCCAACAGTAAGCAGCAATCTAAGAAGATGTTTGTTCACAGCAGAGCTGTTTTCCTAGGAAATATACTAGTAAGGTAAGTGTGCTAGCAAATGGGAGCTACAGGTGAGAAAACAGTTGAGACAATCCAGCTTGTGGTTCCATTAAGGTAGGGAAGAGATGCAAAGAGGAGGTGTACAGGTTGAGGAAATCAGACAAATCAAAAGATTGGAAATCTCCATGAGAACAAAGTACAGAAGCAACGAGAACAAGATGATGAGAGCCTTTGACTGATGGCGCTGGTGTTCAGAGAACAAATATTGTTATATGTCTGTGGTAGGGTTTTTTTTTGGTCCTGAAAGGTTTCGAGATGTGTCCCTGCAAATAAGCAGTTGAAGTGAACTCAGTAAAAGCATAGTTGAAGTAAGATAGATCCAGGATGAGCCAGTTACATGAACAGTAGAATTCATGTCTCATAATTATGATAGAAGTTTCGGTGGAGGTGAAAGCTATGCATCATGTTTCCAAGTGAATAAGGCCAATTGATTCAGGGAGAGTAGCTGACTTCAGATTTCCTGTCATTTCTCTATGCAACTGATATTTGACATTCTCCACACGACTCCCTCTCTGTTCGTGCTATTTGTCTAATATTTCTGACTCTCTTCTCTACAGGCACATGATAGGATTGCACACCTTGGCCCTCTCAAAAACCAAGGTAGTAGATTTTAGATGCACCCAAACTTTTATTATTCCTATTAATTTTGATAATGGTAATCACAGATACTATTCATTGAGTGCTTGCTTGTAAGGGCTGCATTGTTCCAAGCAATTTAAAAGTATTATTTCGTTTAAACCTTACAACAACCCTTGCAGTTATTATCTCTGACACAGGTGAGAAAGTGAGGGCACAGAATGTTTATAACTTGAAAGTAATGAAGCGATTTCGAACTCAGGCATTCTGACAACAAAGCAGATTAGAAATAAAAAGCGGTGTGATGGTTAATTTTATGCGCCAACTTGACTGGGCCATGGGGTGCTCAGCTATTTGGTTAAACATTATTTCTGTGTGCGTCTGTAAAGATGTTTCTGTATGAGATTAGCATTTGCATCAGTAGACTGAGTAAAGCAGATTGCCCTCCCCAATGTGGGTGGGCATCATTTGATCCATTAAGGGCCTGAATAGGACAAAAAAGCAGAGTAAGGCAGAATTCGCTCTCTCTCTGCCCAATTATCTTTGAGCTGGGGTGTTAGTTTTCTCTTGCACTTGGACTTGAACTTACACCATTGGCTCTCTTGATTCTTAGGCCTTTGAACTCAGATTGGTGCTTACACCACCAATTCTCCTGGGTCTCCAGCTTGCCGGATGCAGATTGTGGGGCTCCTCAGCCTCCATAAACATGTGAGCCAACTCCTTATAATAAATCTCTTTATATCCTATTTGTTCTATTTCTCTAGAGAATCATGATTAACACAGAGGGTAGCAAAATTTGGGTAGATCTTTTCCCCACTGTAGATCTCTATCATTTCCTATTCTCTTACCCCCTCCTTTTTTACCCTCATGCAAATTCTAAGGATATCATCATTTCTTCTGCTGAGTTTCTGATCTATCTATCAGTGGATACTCAGTGGGCGCTAACCAAGTAAGACTGTAATTTAATAAGAATGCTTGAGATTTGATTCTTTTCCAGCTTTAATGTAACATCGCCTGTAGGTTTCTGGGAAGTTGTTCAGAGTACACGGGGGCCTCGTATGGCTGATTCATCTACGCACTTGCCTAAAACCAAGAATCTACACTAAATAAAATAAGCACATTTCTGGCAATACAATATTGTAACTCTCATTGAAATGTCCTTATAAATAACCCCAAGTGAAGAACACTAGAAATGGGTATACATCTACATCCACCTTTCTATCATAGAAAAAAATAAAAATGAAATACTGATTAAAAAATCCAGTTTCCTTAATAATACCCATAAATACTTGTTTCTAACACTTGAACATTGGCACTTGCTAGGGTGTGTGAATAACATTATTTGCAACCAAGTAAACATTTTTATAGCCTATTAAATATATTTTTAATTAAATATTCAAATTAAGCACTCATTATGCTATTTCACTGATGTAAGCAATAAATAAAAGTAAAATTTAAACAAAAAAGTACAAAAGCAAGCTGAGTGTCTTTTAACAAAAAGTCGTTTCCCAGTCTTGTGCATCAGAAATAGAAATAAAACAGAAATGACAAAGTTAGCTTAAAGTTAATTTTACGTTTACTAGGACGACATACTCAGTATGTGTTTATGGAATTTCCAATCCAGGTCACATTACATGGAAATTAACTGCCTGTTACTGGGTTTCACCTCTAAAATTTTATATATATATATTATTCACAGCTAAAATGAAGGCATTGCTCTTGAGCAATAAGTTACCTGGGCTAAAGTGAGATCATCTTTCATCTTTCACAAATCTTAAGGGACTTGAGTGTCTCCAAGACCTTCATCTGTAACTGACTGATGTGATATGGCAAGTTACAAGTAGTTCTTAATGAGTTGGTTTGGACACTTTGGGAATTGCATTTTTCTTTTACCATATTCATTTTCCTTCTTGACAATGCTTTCTGACATTCAGATTCTGCTACCCAGCACACTGTGGGTGTTGGAGGTACATAATTAAATTTTTCTCCATGATTTTATTTTGCATAAAAAGCTAATATGGAGCCTCATATATCTCCCTCAGATGTGCAAACACATGAAAAGCGCTCCAGGAGAGAAGTATAACCGAATAACAGCCTTGAATTGCTCATCACACCATACTTCTTATCTGGGCACATAGATCTCCCTGAATATGCATTATTGGAATATTATGCAAGCTTGGTCCTACAGCAGAGGCTATGGAAAGAAATGCAAAATATCCTTCATTCAACTTGCAGTTTTTCCATTCTACTTTACTCTCATATGAAATATTACTACTTGAGGTTTTTCCAACCATTGTAAAATGACAGTTATTAAAATATCATTTTTTCATAGAATATATATATATATGATTGGGACGAGTAGAAACAATGAAAAAGTTTATTCACATGCTCACTCAAGCACTATATAATAATAAGAAAATTGGGAATAGGTAGATTAAGCTGTGAAGTTGACATTTAAACTGCAAGTTGGTGTATGAGTTGCAAAGTAAAGAGGAATAACAAGTGATATCCATCATAATACATCTATTCCCTGGATTATAAATTCAGAAATCAGTGAGGGATATGCCTCGGTGGGAAAGACTGAATAATGAATGAAAACTAGGCATCAAGTCTGTGACTAATTAGCAATACCCCCTACCACCATTACAAATGAAATATAATTTTGCAGCTAAAGACTGAGGCCAAAAAATGTTTATGAGAAGAAAATCAGTTTATTGCTTCTATTTCTCTGCTCCAGCTCCTGTTTTCTCCGTAAATCCCTTTATCATTTTGACCCTCAGCAGAGCCCTGAATGGATTATGAAATAGTGAAAGAAGCAATATTTGAACAAAAGGTAAATATAAACAGGAGACCAGAATATTATACATTTGTTGCAGAAATAAATCTCTGTTGACAAATTCTGGCATGCAAAAAAATGAAACTTCTTCCTTCCTGATGCTGCAGCAATAGGCTCTTATTTAGTGCCAAGACATAGATTGAGAACAGGGCATCTGTTCTCAAGCATCAGTTCAAAGTTGACAGTGAAATTGCGTCATCCCTGCCTGCATGGCCCTGTGAGATCTAGTGCTTCTCCATGGCTCCTGAGCTCTTCCTGGGGGGACAGACATCTGCTTGTAGTTTTCCTGCCTGATCTTCTATGCCACCATTTCCATCCCGGTGCCTTGCCTTCCAGGTGGTGTAGCTGGGAAGCATGCACAGCTCCCTTGTTCTTTCTAGACCTACATGTATTTCCATGTTTCTCTAATTCCCTAGCCTGGTGGATCTACTTGTAGTCTGAGTAAAATCTTTCTTTTTTCGTGTCTCTTCAAACCACTTTGTTTTTCTCTTCAAACCACTTCAAACCACTTAATGGAAACACAATCTAGAAACTAAAGCATATTCATTGCTTTCTGCCCTGCCACAAACTCTCCTGGGGCAAGGAAGGACAGACTTTGCCACCTGCTCAAAGGAGGAAAATATAAAGGAAGAAATAAAACATAAATTAAGATTTCAAAATATTTTCCAAGCAAATATGGAATCAGAGTGATCTAGAATAGATGATTAAAAATCCAAACAAAAACAGATAATCCATTGATTTCACCTTCCAGTGATGTCTCCATAATCTAAATTCCCACTGTCGTCTGCACCCCTTCTTCCTAGTAATAGCCTGTTTGCAAGACGGTCATTGTGTACTTCTCATGTTCTCCCTTGAGACAGATGCAGTGTCTTGATTTTCTTGTTTTCACCCTCTTAAAAATCACCTCAGTATTTGGCATATAACTACACACTGACTATTTGCTAAACAAATTACCAAATACGAAAAAGGAACATTTTAACCACAGCATTTTAAATACATGAAGATCAAAGAAATATTGGCATAGTGAGTAAAAGAGAAACTAAAAGGTAGGTAATGAGCTTCATGGTGAGAATACGAAGCCTTTTTCTTTGAATCTCTGCAATCACATGTAAGGTCTAGTACATACCAGATCTAAATGCTTGTTTAAATTTTGAAAAAATGCATGGTGTATATGTTTTCATAATAGATTCTTTTAAAACACTCTTTAGTGATATTTTTGAAATTATGTATATGGTCTAATTCTCTATTGTGCTATACCTACAAATCTTGTCAAGAACAGGGAGCTTACCACGAAGAAATATAGGCTATAAAAATCCATATATATTAAAAGTTTATGCAAGAGACCACTATATAGCAGGTTTCCAATGAAATCTGCATTGAGTCACAGGCTGCATTCTGTGGACTGCAGATTCTGAGACAGAGGTTAGCATTTAGGCAATTTATTAAGGCGTGCTCTTGGGATTACCACCTATGGAAAAGGATGGATTGGAATAGAGAATTTGCCATCTCAGCAATAGCCCCAGCCAACCCAATGGGAGCTCTGAAGCTGAAACGGCCCTATACATTTGTCTCAAGTTCTAGGGAGGGGGCTAGATAATTGTATCCAGGTTATTGAATGTTGCCTGCCCCAGTAAAGGTTTGTGCTTAGCAACAAGACTCTTCAGCTGAGGGAATTTGGAAAACGGCTCACAGCACTCCCAGCAGGTAGAGATATAAGTCCTTCATTCTTAAAAGGACACTTATGGGAAGAGGCACACCAAAACATCCATTGCACATAGAATTTAAGGAAAAAAATGAACAATAATGCTGTGCATATGAACAAATAAGTCAATGGAACAGAATTGAGAGCTAAATATATCTCCAAGGGAAGTGGAAAATTTTTAAATTATGGAAGACATATTACAAATCAATGAAGAAAATATGGACTATTCCATGCTTGGCATTAGAAGAATTACATTTTAATTAGCACAAGAAAATAAATCCTTAATACTCCTCCTTCGTAAAAATATGTTTCAGATAATTGAAAATTTAAATGGGGAAAATACTTCAAAACTACCAGAAGAAAATGTATTAGATATTTTCATTCACATTTTATTCACATAAATTAGGAGGAAATGATTTCTTAGATATAAGTAGATCATATATTATTAAGGAAAAACAAAATAAAGTTGACATTGAAATTAAAAACTGCGTATGACAAAATATACTGTAAAGAAAGTAACAGGATGGGAGAAGGCACTGATTGAACATGGAAGAGCAAAGTATTGTGTGTAGAATATTGACATGTTCATGTTTCTAATTCTCATGCTAGGCAAAGGAACACATAGTAACGGCTCCTATACATTTCTGTGTTTGAAAAAGCTCTTCAAACTAAAATAACTATTGTCAAGATGTCAGTTCTTTTTAACTTGGTCTAGAGAGTCAATGCAATCCCAATATGGATATGAGCAAATTGATTCTAAAATTTATATGGAGAGGCAAAAGATCCAAAATAGCCAAAACAACATTGAAAGAGGCAAACAAAGTTGGAGACTTTGTTCAAGACTGACTTCAAGACTTACTAGAAAGCTACAGTACTCAAGACAGTGTGGTATTGGTGAAAGAACACACAAATAGATCAATGGAACAGAACAGAAGATCCAGAATAGACCCCCATAAACATAATCAACTGATATTTGACAAAGGAGCAATAGCAATACAGTAGAGCAAAGATAGTCTCTTCAACAAGTGGTGTTGGAAGAACTGGACATCCACATGAAAAATAATTAATCTGGACACGTAACTTTCACTATTCACAAAAATTAACTCAAAATTGATAGTAGACCTAAATGTAAAACACAAAACTGTAAAACTCCTAGATGATAACAAGAGAAAACCAGGATCTTTCGTATGGTGATTTTTTTTAGATACAACATTAAAGACAATCCATGAAAGAAATACATAATTGATAAGTTGGGCTTCGTTAAGATTAAAAACTGCTCTGCAAAAGACAATGTTAACAGAATGACACGACAAGCCACAGAATAGAAGAAACTATTTGCAAAAGACACATCTGATAAAAGACTGCTATCCAAAATATACAAAGACCTTTTAAAACTCAAAAATAAGAAAGGACCCAAGCCACTTAAAAAGTGGACCAAAGACTGTAGCAGACACCTCACCAAAGAAGATATCCAGATGGAAAATAAGCATATGAAAAGATGCTCCACATCATATGTCATCAGGGAAATCAAGTTAAAACAACAATATGATACTACTTGTTAGAATGGCCAAAATCCAGAAAACTGACTACACCAAATGCTGGTGAGAATTAGAGCAACAGAAACTCTCGTTCATTGCTGATGAGAACTCAAAATGATAGAGCCACTCTGGAAAACAGTTTGGTGGTTTCTGACAAAATGAAACCTAGTCTTACTATGTAATCCAGCAGTTGTGCTCCTTAGTATTTACCCAAAGGAGTTGAAAACTTATGTTGACACAAAAATCTAAACACGAGTGTTTATAGCAGCTGTATTCATAATTGCCAAAACTTGAAAGCAACCAAGATGTCCTTCAGCAGTGAACATATAAATACACTGTGGTACATCCAAACAATGGAGTATTATTTAATGTTAAAAAGAAATGAGCTATCAAGCCATGAAAAGACATGGAGGAAACTTACATGCATATTGCTAAGTGAAAGAAGCCAATCTGAAAGTCTACATGCTATATGATTCTAACTATAGGACATTCTGGATAAGGCAAAACTATGTAGACAGTAAAAAGATCAGTGGTTTTCAGGAGTTGGGCCAGGGGAGGGTTGAACAGGGTAGAGTACAGAGGATTTTTAGGGCAGTAAAAGTACTCTGTATGATACTATAACGTTGGACACGTCATTCTACATTTGTCCAAATCCATAGAATGTACACCACCAATGGTGAACTCTATCATAAACTATGGACTTTGGGCGATAATGATGTGTCAGTGCAGGCTCATTCATTGTAACCAATATACTACTCTAGTGGCGGATGCTCAGAATGGGGGAGATTATACATGTGTAAGAGTAGGGGATATGTGAGAAATCTCTATACTTTCCTCTTAATTTTGCTTGAATCTAAAACTTCTCTTTAAAAAAGTGAAGAAAAAATGTGTAAAAATTTTTTACCACATAAAAAAATATTTCCTTCTTAAAAATTAGAAGATATACGACATTTTGCTAATGTAGTTTCAAAGGATAAATTGGCTGGAGCTTCACAGTAACTGCTTCTTTTCTGTAAGACATATTATCTCCAATTCAGTGTCTGATTTTGCAAGAATCTTGTGGTTCCAATTCTCCTCTCATGGTTAATGTCTTCTCCATTCGTATTCTTCCATTTTATCCTGGGTTTTAGTTCAAACACTACTCCGGATAAAGTACTCAGTAGACAATGTAAATATAAGTGATCCAAATGACTGAGTTGTCCCAGAATATCACCAATAACTATTTCATTTACTGTTTCTATCCTATCTTCCTCCTCAATAGTTTTCAGCCTCCCAGGAAAAGACAAATGCAGAGTGTAGAATAGAAATAGAAAAACAGATACAGGAATGAGAGAAGACTAACACAAGCAAAAATCAGCTGTAATACAGTTTCGACTTTGAGTTTCCAGGCAGTAAGGTCAAAAGGAGAAACATACTCAGTTATACAGTTTGTGGAAAAAAGAATATGTCAATTTCTCATCAAGATGAAGATTTTCATATCACTTAATTTTACAAGAAATTTCCCAGATGAGACTTAATATAATGGATACTAGTTGGCATAATCGGTGTAATTTCTTTTGATTCCTCTCTGTAGGAAACTTAAAAAAAAATCTCAGTTTATAACTTAGAAATGCAACCCAGGAAGGGTAATTCTGGGAGGAGCTAAACTGATGTGGTTTAAGTATTTAGGATTTTGATGGCCTGAGTGCTTTAATTGAGAGTTAGATCTCTATCAGCTCTTGGATGGTGGCTGATTACCCATATTAGATGACAATGGAATTCAGCAGAATATCCTAAAAATATTAAGACACGTATTACAAAAAATACTGAGAAAGAATTTCTCAAAATTCTCATCATCCTCTCACCAGGCTTCTGTACATGTATGCGCAGGTTGTGCCTGGCCCAAGAGCTGAGTGTGCCAATGGAAACAGAAACGTAGCCTGCACTCTACTCCCCAAGCCTTCAGCCCAGAGTAAAGGGTATCTTGTAATTAATCTACCTGGAGGGAGTTCCCTGACTAAGGTGACAGACCTCTTAGATGGCCAATTTAACACTCATTCCTAACCTTCATCTTCTTTGACCACCTACATTGTAAAGGAAGATAAAACTCAAAAAGAATATCTCTTGCTATGGAAATCAGTTCAATTGCCTAGATTTCTATAGTAAGTATCAAAATATTTTTGTAGGATTCCTTTCAACATTTATCTGTATATGTATATCCATTTCTTAATTCAGAAATCAAGGGCTATCTTACAACCTTCTCAACCTCCTCTGTAGCTAGAGATGGTCATACGACAGTTCTTTACTTCGTCTGCTGAATGCAGACATGGTGAACGAAACTCAGGCAGCCACATTGAAGCTATGAGGGAAGGCAACATGAAATGCACGAAATATGGTCAGGTGAGCTCGGGCATTACTTAGCTGCCAAAGCCAGGAGCTGGCTACCTCCACCTTTTCTCTACTGTAAGGAAAATAAGCCATTTGGTTTGCGCCACTGCAAGTTGGGCTTCCTGTTTTTACGTCTAACTCATTCCTTACCAATATAGTGTCATAATAACAAAGCAGGCAGCAACAACAATAAGCTCACAGCAAGTCCACAGAGTTATACAGCTCTTTTAATTCTGACATATCATATATTCTACTACTAGCACATTCTCTCCAAAGCCTGTTAAAAGTCTATTTAAAAATAATTCACTTATTTCTTTGATGGTCAGAGTTTGTTAGAGAGCTTTTACCAGGGTTTTGGGGGTTTTTTTGTGCAACATCGTCAGTCACTGATGAGTCATTAGCTGCAAAATGTGTTTCAAACACCTCTTAGCCTCTTCTCTGAAGAACCCTCCCAATTCCATCATTAATTTTTTTCTTTTCTAAGACTAAATCACTCATATATAAATGGCAATCCTCTTATATTTTATCCTAAGAGGAAATATTGTCATTTAATATAACAACATGAAGGGCACAGTTATTCCCATGAAGGCCTCTGACCTTTCCACGGCACTTTCACATTGTTGTGTATTTTTATCACTTGCTTTGAGAATATCCCTTTGCATGGCAGTAAGCTTGGAATTTACATCTTATCCAAGTCCAACAGAATCCATGTTAATAGACTTCCATTCTGCTTGCTCTTCTGTAACATTTCCCCAGAGTTCATCCCTGGGCTTGAACCCAAAATTCTGTCCTCTCTTTCCTGTACTCCAAGCGCCTGATAAATAGGCAAACAGATCCCAGGATGTGGGTAGCACTGCCAGAAGACGAGGCTCAGTGGTCCCCTAGTGGCCTGAAAGAGTTTATGCAGTTTACAAAAATACTTATTCTACTCCACGGAGGTGCGAGAGAGACATTAAGCAATAACATCATTAAGTAGCTGCCAATTCGCATGTTCCTTTCCAGAAGGCCCAGGATGTACACTCAGGATTTCACTTTGTCCAGGTTTTCTCTCCAGTGGGTCATCCAGTTCATCCAAGTGTCGTACTGTATCATCACAGTCTGAAATTTTGCTTTCAACTTGAGGATACAGTCTTCTGAGTTAAAAGGCTCCTTTTAGGAGCTAGTGACAATAACCCACTTATCTGGAGCAAAAAAGAAAAATTTATATTAAAGATACAGTGCTTTCAGGAGGAACTCCAGGACAGAAATGACACCTAAATTATGAAGGAATGAAGTCAGGGAAGCCATCAGAAACCTAGGCTGCCACTTTCCTGGATTTTTGTGGTGCAATGACTTGTCTCTGCTTCTTTCTGTAGGACTGCTACATTTCTGTTTTTTTTTCTCTCCTGCCACAGATATTTCTTTGAAGTTGCATGAACTTGAAAACATGCCATCTCCCAACACTGGCAGCCTTAATAAGTGACACAGACCAAACTCTAATTTTTCAACACCGTTTCTACATGCTGGAGAGAAAAGATTTGATTTGGCCAAAAATGATGACAACAACGATGATCATAGTGACGAGGGTGGTAGTGATATTGACGGATGCTTTTACTTCTTGTTTACTATGGGCACTTACCTGTGATAAATGCCTTCACGCATTTTTCATTTAATCCTCAGCAAGACCCTATAATACCATTTTATAAGTGATGAAGAAGATGCATAGAGATGAAAAATAATTTGTCTAAGTTACTTGCCTGCTAATGAACCCAAGTTACGCAATTCCAAAGTGCTGATTCTAATCAATAGAGGATTGATACAGAATCAGGTGATAGAAGCAAGACAAATAAGGGCGCACTCCATGAAATAGCAGGGCAATTCTCAGAGGGAAAGTGCTTGTGAATTGTTCAGACAACCCATTATCATCTGCTATAGATGCCCATGCCTTTTCTCAGATCCTCCATGAGGAGCATGCAAATCTCCCTCTATTGGACTCAGTTTTCTCTTCCAGTCCTTCTATCCATTACATTGCTCTTTGTTTCCTGTATTGCAGTTTCTCAGAGTTATCTGTTGTTCATAAACATAACATGAATTGCCACACCTTTGAGCTTACCATGCAGACTGGAATGGCCTTTTCAAATCTGCTAAAAGTTTCTTCAACTTCTAAAGCTTAGTCGAAATGTCATCTCTTTCGTGAAATAACCACTCATCCCTCCCTTCCTACACAGATGCCTCCTCACTCTATGCTTCCATAGCACACGGTTAATAAACTATATTCTTTAGCACTCAGCATCTTATCAGTTCTATTATATTGACTATGAATATCTTTAATGTGAGCTTCCTAAGAGTGAGCATTATTTTTTTAAAAGTCCTATATTCTCAGCATGTGGCAAGCACTTAATAACTAAAGGTTAAATTGAATGGATTTTGGTCGAACAGGTATAAACCATGAATTCGTATACCTGTGTTCTTTTAGACATGACTTTTTGGTCCCTCTATAATTGTATTTTGAGGTATGAAATCGATATTGCCTTCCTATACTTTTGGGGGCACCAAAGTGCCCTATAATGTGTTCAAAATTCTATTCTCAACCAAGCCAGAACAGTTTAAAGCTGCTGTCCAGAGAGCTGTCGCTTTATTGCCCTTTGTTTTCCAGAGCAATTTTATCCTTATTGCACTGGGTTCCCAAAAGGGAGTGCATGGGGATTTCCTACAGTGTCCACTCAGAGGTCATGTATCCCTTAAGAACAATATAAAAAACTATTGCTGGTCCGGAGAGTTTAGCAACTCTAACTTGAGAAAACAGAGTCATCTGTCATATGTAAAGCACAGTGTATAAAAGTATATACTTTAGAATCAGAGATACTAACTTGCTCTGGGACATTAGGGTAGTTACATACCTGTGTGAGCCTCAATTTACTTTCTTGTAAAATGAAAACAAAAATAACTACTTTGCAAGGCAGTTGCAGAGATTAGAGAGACTATCAATGTATATGATTGACATATAGTAAGTGGACATATAGTAATATTCGATGAATATTAGCTATTAATATACAACCCACCACTTCTTCTTCTCCTTTAGTACAACATAGTAGGCCCTTTCCATTTTTTTCCTCCAAGGTACATTTTACCACCAGGAACCTCTTTAAATCCTCCTTTTCACGTCACTCCAGAGGAACTCCACAGCAGAGTCTATGAATTCAAATATTCACTTGAGGACTCTATCAAGCAACTCTTACTTAAGATACCCCCAAATAGCCTCAATCTCCTGGTGAATGTCCTTAGAGATCATGTAATTTCCTCCTGAAACATACATCCATGAAACCCATCCATGGTGTTCTATGCTATACTTGAACACTTTTGTTAACAGGAAACTCATTTTCCTCTATGGTAGCCCATTCCATCTTTAGATATATATGACAGAAATTATTTCTTTAATAGAACTTAAACTTATTTTTCACTGGATTCTACCCACAGGCCTTAGCTTGTACCTAGTTGCTTTTGAATTAGAACAATCCAGTTTTGAATTTTTATTCTGCTACTTACTTGCTGTGTGAGATTAGGCCTGTTACATACTTGTTGATCTACAAAATGGGTTCAATTATGGACAACTCATAGATTTTGTGTGAGCAGTAAATGAGTTGGAGTATGTGGAGTTCTTAACATAAGGTAACTGTTAAATAGTTAGTAACTATTATTAATATTATGCTAATTTAGCTGTGTCTTAAATTACATTTATTATTTTTAGACTGACTTGCTCTCCATAATGGTTTCTAAGGCAGACAGGAAAAAAAGTTTCAAGTTCTCTGGTGCTAGATAGGAAGTAGTTGCATAAATACCAGAATCCTTTAGTTCAAGTCCCTCATACACATGAGAAAACTAAAGAGTCAAGTTACTTGGCTAAAGTTGCTATTTGACAAAGCAAGAGCTTCTGGCTTCTTGAAGCTCAGCTCCAACATTGTTTTTTGAAAAGTCCAATGGAGATTTACAATGAGAAGATGCAAATATGTGTTGTTCAAGATGCAATGTACATACTGTTGACCTTAAACAAACAGACGGCCAGTTATTTCTCTAGCAAAAATGGGTTTATTCCCCAGGCTGACCCAGTGGCGCAGCAGATAAGTTCACACATTCCACTTCGCGGCTCCTGGCTTCATCGGTTCAGATCCCGGGTGCAGACCTATGCACTGCTGGGCAAGCCATCCCTCATATAAAGTAAAGGAAGATGGGCACAGATGTTAGCTCAGGGCCAGTCTTCCTCAGCAAAAAGAGGAGGATTGGTGGCAGATGTTATTTCAGGGCTAATCTTCCTCAAAAAAAAAAAAAAAGAAATGAAAAAAAGAGTTTATTCCAGATCAACAAAGAATTGCAATTCTGGGTCTGCAACCATGGGAAGCCACATGCACATCCCCATCAGCAAAAGGAGAAGAAACTCTTTTATAGAGAGAAAGAGGAAACTGGGAGAGCTATTGCAAACAAAAATTTCCGGGTGTAGTGGCTTTTTATTGGCTGAGTTGTGACAGTCTCTCATTGGCTGAGCTTCCTGCCAGTCAAGCAGTCTTTTTTCTTCCTGTTGGATTCTGCTATCAACATAGGGCATGAGAGCTCCCCTCTTTGGCCTCCCAATTCCAATTTAATGAAGTTTTTTGTTTAATTTTCACAATATATGTGTATGCATATATGTATGAATTGGTTCTTTTGTATCATGGGAAGCACTGTTTAGTGTCTGGTGCCAAGTCTGCCTTTTCTGTTCAATAATTCCCTCTACCCAACCCTGAGTCATAGATAAGTCATTTCATACACACAAACTTGTGTTGGTGGTGGGGCTACAAGGAGTTAAAGTTTAGGACAAGGAAGGGAGATAGATTTTTTCACACTGTCCTTCTCCTAAGTCCAGCATAGTAACAGCAATATTGCTGGGGAGGATGGTAGTTCTAGGCTTCCCAGCGGAGATAACCAGCAAAGCAAGCAAGCGGTTTTCTAAGGTGATTCCAAAAAAGTATTTTGGGAAAAAAACTGTGAAGCAGACAGGTGTGAGATAAATGTTCTCAAATTTACCAGAAGAAAGTAATTATCTAAATAGAGAGAGCTCCTGATGCTTGGTTTGCATAGGCAGAATGCTACATAAATGACCATACATTTCTCAGTCACAGCCATTGTCATGTTTTTGAACTTGCCCTTTTCTGGCTAGTTCCATGGAAAAATAATAATTGTAATCTAGTTAACAATGCTTCTAATAGAGCTTGTCTGCTCCATTTCTGACAGGGATGTGTGAACAAGGGATTTCATCACGTGCAGACACTAACATATAACGCAGATCCACAGAATTACAGAGCTTGGGTATCTTAGGTCCAGGACATTCATTTAAAGGTGAGGTCCCCAGAGGTGAAATGACTAAGATTACACACCTTGTTACCCTTCCATATCTAGGACTTTTTTTCTGTCGAGAGTAGAAAAAGTCTTCCTTCATTAATTGATTGCTAATTAAAACCCATCAGAAAATAGAATCACGTATGTTGAGCTTCTCCTTAGAGACAAATGTAACGCAACTATTATTTGTTCCTTCTTGAATAAAGAATTTTAATGAGAAAAACATGCTTATTCTATGTGAATATATATATGAGTGTACAATCTCAACCATGATCATTTTTTTAACCATATGAACAAAATCCCATCTTAAAACTCTCACTAAGTTTTCTCTCTGATGATACAAGTCAGAGATGCATGGTAAACATATTGATAGAAAAAAAATGATACAAGGTTACAGGGATAAGTATAGAGTCCTGTACTTGAATAAAAAAATAAGTTGTACTAAAAATGAACAGAGAACTATGTGATAGCATCTTATATACCAGATACTTAGAGTTTTTAAGTAACAGTGCAATCAACAGGAGTTGAAAATATGTTGCCATCAGTTGGAGTAGATTTAAAGGAGAAGGAAAAGAATAAGAAGAGATAAGGAAACCAGGTACCATAATGAAAAAGAAAAGATTTTGGGAGTGTTTAGAGAGAACGTGATAATTACCTTTGTTTAAATGGCTGCCACGTGGTCTTTCCCTGCAAAATTATTATGTATGACTTACAAGATGAGAACCTTGGACAGGGACAGGTTACAACTCAGAGTAAGTAAAGTAATGTCTGAAAACAGATGCTAAATACCACTTGATAGGAATGCTGGAGAGAATTCAGGCTTTGGATAAGTAACCAGAAGATTCCATGTAACCATGAGATTCAGTAATCTCACAAAAGCTATTTCCTAGGAGATCTCGCACTTCTCCTTTTTCCTTTATTTCTTCTTGTTCATAGCTAATTTCTTGAAAAGCTCCTCAAATGATTTACATCATGTCTTGAGAAATAACCCTTAAGACTGTTGTATGTCTGCAATAGTTACCTTAAACTTTGTAGAAGTCGGGTTCTGAAGATACAGACTGTGAACTGAGTGGATGGTGAGTGGATTTCGTAGGACGATGGTGAAGCAAGACATTTGCTTCTTGCTCTTACATTCTGGAATTTAAAAATATATATGTATTCACAGTGTATTTATTATTTTTTAATTTTTTATTTAAAGATGAAAATTTTAAGATAAAGAGATTTTTTTACTGTAACTTCCTCCTACCAGACTGGGCAGAGAATGCTATTTCTTGGATTCAAACATTTCGCTTTTGACCTGTGACAAGCCTAGTAAAATAGTGCCAGCAACATCATCATTAACCATGTCTATGAATGCTTTAATCTTATAGCATTTCTACACAGGGAACCTCAATTAGCTATTTCCAGACATTATCTCTTAAAGGCAGTATTCAGGAAATTGGCCAGGTTTCTAAAGGTAGTGTAGGACCCATTTTATGTCTTAGTGTGAGATGACACATCTTTGACAGCAAAAATCAGCAAAGTATTTTTAAAAAACACTAACCCAATAGCAAAATGACCCGGAGTTGTTCTGGTGTGTTATAAGTGTTTTTCAATGGGTAGTAAGAGACAATTTTTAAATACAAAGGAAAGGTGTGTCTGATGCAATAAACCTGATGAAATCAGAAAGAGAATCCAAGAGGATCCCACTATCGTTAGGCTTTTTAGGTGGTAAGAGCTGTGTAGGAATCCTTCTGTGAACCATAGAAATAATAAATGCTGAGCCCATTGGAACATAATCTCAACCAGCAAGAAGCCACTGCTTTCCAGATTTCCTCACAGAGCCCTGCTAATTCCATGCCAAAACTAGCAGTGGATTTCTTCCTTCTAATCTCTCCTAATGCCTTATTCGATTATTGTCACTGCTCTCTGACCATGCACTGTCCCTTCAGACTCTCATTTTCCAACTGAGTCAGTCAGAGGAGACTGAGTGTCCATCAGGACATAGTCTAAGACCACAAACCACCTTGGTCCACGTGAAAAGGCGGAAAAGAAAACGAAGAGAGCAAGGAGAGCCCTCAAAGTTTTACTGGAAACCTTCTCATCTGCTGGATTACTGGCTGGACACAAACAAGGGAAAGGGAAATGAGGGGTCTGGAAGGTTGTTCTAGTTGATTGGTAAAGGGGAGCTGGTTGGGGGGAGGAGGAACCAAAAGAAGGGTGAACTGGGCATTTCAGTCCACTGCAGGATGGCGTCGCCTCTGCCCTGGCTGTACATTATTCTATGGTGAGTAAGATTTTTTTCTGATTTTTCGTTTTAGCTTTGAGGAAAGGGTAAGCACACCCCCACTGTGTGGCTTCTCTACCAAATCATGGAAGAAGGCTGGGTGGTGTGCCATGTATTCGTGGTTGAGGGTAAATTGAACAGTATATTTGATCCGAGGCCGGGAGTAAGGATCATTGACTGTCTCCCCACAGGGTAGAAAATGCCCTAGGGAAACTTGAAGATGAAGGAAACTTCTACTCCGAAAACATCAGTCGGATCCTGGACAACTTGCTTGAAGGCTATGACAATCGGCTGCGTCCAGGATTTGGAAGTGAGAGCAGCATCCTTACTAGACCAAACATCTGTTCTCTCCTTCCCCCTTACTGCCCTTCCAAGGCCCAGAGGCCTCAGAAGGATAGCAGAGTGGTAAGGTGCAGGGGTATCTGAGAGAGGCCACATGTGTGTTCCCACCCAGTCTCTGCCCCTCCCTCAATTAGTGACCTTCTGTGCAAGTTATTTGAACTCTCTAAGCCTCAGCTTCCTCACCTTTAGTACGAACGTTTGCCTCATTGAGTGTGTGTGTGTGAAATGAGTGATTCTCTATGTAAAACACTCTCTTAGCATCTGTCCCATTAAAGCTATTAACATATATTAGCGTTATATTTTTTATTATAATAAACCTAGTTTTCTTCCATTCTTTAAATTCCTCAAATCAATCAGAATAAATTCAAAATAAGGCAACGGGTAGGAGTTTTCAGAGTTGAAAGACCCAAGGATGCCCACTGCTTTAGGGTGGGTTGCAGATTCTGCTCATGAGAAGGGACTTTGTGATAGAGTTAGTAAATTCAGTCCCCTTAACATCATTAGTGATAATTGCCCCCATTCCTCTGCGCTAATTTCAGATGCTGTCACTGAAGTCAAAACAGACATTTATGTGACCAGTTTTGGGCCGGTGTCAGATGTGGAGATGGTGAGTGAGCTCTGACTGAGGAGGGTAATTTTACTTAGCGGGGAGGTTGGGGGCTGGGGGGAGAAAGCCAAGTCCCAGAACTAACGTAATGGGCATTGTTACTTAGCTTGGCTCCAGGTCCATAACGCAATATGTGTGCTCATGCTGGGAGGGCATGGCCATTAGAGCGGATTACTGGCTTCATCTCCTGCACATTTCACTAAAGGCTCTGCTTGAGCACTTTATTCTGAGAGACTTTCTAAGGTGATGTCCTCTCTTCTGTCCACATATCATGCTCTGATTCTTCCCCACAAAGAGAAGATTTTCTCCATCTTTATGGAGTCCTAGTAAATTTTTGGAGTAGAAAAAAGAAAAATGAACAAAGATGCTATGCCATGTAACAGTATATTGAGAATATCTGTGAAACTTAAAACATCATTGTTTTTTGTAATATATCATTCCCAGTGTATTTTATTAAAGCAGTAAAGGGAGTCACTTGGAAAGGCTAATGCTTTCCACCTTTTATGTTGAGAATGGACCAGCAGGTGTTCTGGGGACTCTGTTCCAGGTACAGATGGCTGTAGGATTTGTAAGAGAGTATTTATAGTAAGTGGCAATGAACACCTGAACTAGTCTTCTAGAACAAAAAGTATCATGGTATTCTTTCAAAGTTCTCGGGTAGCATTTCCCCCTAAAAGTAAAATACAAGTGCTAAAACTGAAATAAATATAACTCTTTAGAGAGGCACTTCATTAAATTTTATTAGGAAAATGTAATTCCAGATAAATAGTTATTGGAGACTTTTTCATCTTCTGCTTTTTGAGTTGATAAGAAAGAAGAAAAGAAAGAAGGAAGAAGGGAAGAAAGGAAAAAAAGGAAGGAATGTAAGGAGGAGGGAGGAAGAGCAGAAAGAAAACAAGGAAGAGGGAGAGAGAGGGAGGAGGACTTTATTTAAGAGATAAATGTCTTAAGACTTGAGAGAAAGGAGAGTCATCATTATCCAGAATCCTCAAGTTTTTACTATCATATTTTTCATTTGAGTACTGACTCACTCCAACTATAAATAACCGCAACCATATTCTACTGTATTATTGAAGTCTGGGATGCATGAAACTTTATTTTATGCTAGTGTCACCTTTTTAAGCATATTTATACAATAGAGGCTTGTTATAGACTGGATCATTATTGTATGGATATTTTGTGTGTCAAATTATATTTTTAAAGTATAATTGCCACTTCCGGTAATAGGTCTCAAAAAGGAATACATAAAGTAGGCAAAACAATTTTTGGCAAGATTTTGATATAATTACAAGTTGTTATTTGTCATTGACTTTTGCAATGGCCCTCATCATAACTCTTAAGGTTTTTTAAGTTATTCCATAAAAACCACAAATTAAAACATAATTTTGATTATGCATACTTAAATGATGCTTTGAGTAATCATGGTAACATTTGCTTTTATGTTCTCTGAGAGCAATATGAAATAATTATGATGTGCAGCCAGAGTATGCTTATCAAGTAAAGTTTGCCCATCCTTGGAACTTTACTGAATGGTACCACAGTGCTCAGAGGTGCTTCGAAGGTGAACGAGATGCTAAGTGAAATGGTTAGACTAACTGATGGTAGGAAGGCCAGCACAAAACCTACACTGTAAACCTTTTTACGTTTTTATTCTAAATTAAGGAGGGGGAAGTTGATAGGTCTATAGATGGAGAGATGGATGACTGACAGGAAAAGTGGAGGAATGTTGAGGAGCGTCAGGCTGGAGAAGGGAAGTTTGCACAGCACAGCACTGTCTTTTATATGAATATCATAAACTTTGTGTTTGAGAAAAATGATGATTTACTGAAATCAGGGCTTTCTTGATGATCTATTATCATAAAAAGTAGCTTCATTTCTGAAGTTTTAGAATTGGGTATATAAAGTTGTGAGTAAACCATTCTTAACAAATCATCTCTCCATCCTGAGTAAATATCTTGTTTTCTCTTAGGAGTATACAATGGATGTTTTCTTCCGCCAGACTTGGACTGACGAGAGGTTGAAGTTTGGGGGACCAACTGAGATTCTGAGTTTGAATAACTTGATGGTCAGTAAAATCTGGACACCTGACACTTTTTTTAGGAATGGCAAAAAATCAATTGCTCACAATATGACAACTCCTAATAAACTCTTCAGAATAATGCAGAATGGAACCATTCTATACACCATGAGGTGAGGTTTCACCAATTCTACTTCTTCTGCCCAAATTATTTGTCCATCATACTAACTCAGATCCATTTGTGTCAATGTCCCTAGGCTTACTATCAATGCTGACTGTCCTATGAGACTGGTGAACTTTCCTATGGATGGACACGCTTGTCCACTCAAGTTTGGGAGTTGTAAGTTACAAAAAGCTTCTGAGAGTCAAATGATGAACTCAAATTATGCAATTATTTGGTTTAGTCAGAGACTGGAAAGCAAAAGAGAGATATTACTTCTCAGTGTGATTCCAGGAGCAAACTTACTTCATTGTGTCTGTCAATCACATACATAGTTAGAAATTTTAGTCACCCAGATTAAAGAAAACATTAAAGAACATTTGTTTGAAATATTTGTTTTGAAAGAAAAGAGAAATACAACTAGTCAGATTCACAATGCTATGTTTAATTTGTTTAAAAAATTCAGATGCTTACCCCAAAAGTGAAATCATTTATACATGGAAAAAAGGACCACTTTACTCAGTTGAAGTCCCAGAAGAATCTTCAAGCCTCCTCCAGTATGATCTGATTGGACAAACAGTATCTAGTGAGACAATTAAATCTAACACAGGTAAGAATTTGACGAATGCACTATATCCATCCGGCAAGGTGACTCCAGCGCACATTTTCAAAATATATATTTCTTTTTTCTCGGCGTTAGCCATCCTCAGCTAAGCTTGCTGTTTTGAAGTGATGAGTATCCTTCTTTAAAATTGATTTTGCAACGGTGTGCATACATAGATTTGTGTAATCTTGGAATAGGTAGCTGTGTGTGTGTGTGATACAAAGAACCCCACCGAAAACTGAGTTGATTTATCTATCATCTGCTATCAAGTAGCTTTGTCATATATTGAAAGATGTCTTTGCTTGTTTTCTTCTGGCCCATGTTAATTTAAAGATCTCCAAGATTTATTTCTAGCTACATTCTTTTTGCACGCTGTCAACAGCAATAATATGATATACGTGTCTTCCAACAGGTGAATACGTAATAATGACAGTTTATTTCCACTTGCAAAGGAAGATGGGCTACTTCATGATACAAATATATACTCCTTGCATTATGACGGTCATTCTTTCCCAGGTGTCTTTCTGGATTAATAAGGAGTCTGTCCCAGCCAGGACTGTCTTTGGTATGCTTTACTCTTTGAACTCTACTTCCACTCATCCTCCAGCTATCATTGCTTGTGTATTTTAGTGGAATATTCACACCGGTGTACTTTTCCATCCGCAAGGGAAATAGACTCCTATCTCATTCAGACACATGGATCGTGTAAAATGACTGTCATCTTATTGTAAGTTGTATAGTGAATCAACAAGAAAATAGTCTCAGCAAGAATTCTGGCTGGTTTCCTGTGACTTTTATGTGCTCTATTTAGGAAAGTGTTTTTTTTTTTTTAAATCTCCGTTTGCTTTTTCATAACTAAGGAAAAGAAGAAAAGTAAAAACTGACAAGTAAATCTATGAAAACAAATGCTATGATATTGAACCCCTAATAGACAAATTATAATTTGCTTTTATTAGATTGAACCATAAAAATAATTACCATTTTTCTAGGTCTAAAACTAGTTAAATATCACCAGCTTCCCACAGTTGAACCCAAATACTTAGTTCCATTTATGATGTATAGAATCCAACCAGTTTTGACGGAACAGAATGAAATAAGAAAAAGAGCTGTAACAGAAAACATCGTCAGTAACAAAATCTAATTTTTTCTGAGTTTTCGTGATTGTAAATTTAATAGTTCATAGGGAAGAACTGAATTGAATTGAACTCTCAGATGAATTTTGACTTTTTAATTTGCTATGTTCAAATAGATCTCTTTTTGCAAATTATAAAAGAATATGTATATAATGTTGTTGGCCATCTTCAGATTATATAAATTCCCCAAGTCATAATTCAAGACACTGATGGCAGATGAGAGATGAAATTGTTTTCTCATGAGTAAATATTTTACCTTAAAACCAAGGTAGACATAAAAAAAAAGTGGAACCTAATTTTATGTTTATTATTCATCTGGTATAGACAATTATGATGAAAGATATTATCAGCTATTAAAATTGATCAGAAATTTTGTTTTATTACTTGTTATAATAATTTGCTATGTTTTCTCAAGAAGTAAACAACTAGAATTATTCCTGACAAATTTTACAATAGTTAAACTAATTCAATACAAAAAATATTTTTTGAGCAACTACAATGTATACATCACTATACTAGGTATTGAAGGATACAAAATTGATAATACCCATGATAATAATTGAGAATGATTATGAAAACAAATAATAAAAATTACACTTGCAGAGTGTTTAATCCTCTCCACAACATGTTCTCATTTGATCTTGTTGTTGGATCCCAAACGCTAATACTGCGTTTCTTGTTCTTTCTCGTTTTAGGGATCACCACTGTTTTAACCATGACCACTTTAAGCATCAGTGCCCGGCACTCGTTGCCAAAAGTGTCGTATGCGACTGCCATGGATTGGTTCATAGCTGTTTGCTTTGCTTTTGTCTTCTCTGCTCTTATTGAGTTTGCAGCTGTCAACTACTTTACGAATCTTCAGACACAGAAGGCCAAAAGGAAGGCACAGATTGCAGCTTCACCCCCAGTGACAATCTCAAAAGTGACTGAACCCTTGGAAGCTGAGATTGTCTTGGTAATTGTTTACTTTTTTAGTGTTACCAACCGTATAGGAAAAGGCAACTCAAACAACTAAATAGTCCAAATGTAATATTAGTTTGAGCACAAGTTACACAACCTCTGGTTTCAAGGCCAGCTTCTTTTCCAACTTCACAGAAAAAAGTCAAGCAAAAATCCTTCATTTATCTTTAAACTTTTGGCATTCTTCTTTCATCATTTTCACTAGTGCTGGCAGATTCCAACCTCTCAGAGTAGACTAGAAAATTCTTCTTAGCCTTCAGATGTTTCTTTTGAAGAAGTTCACTTCCACCAACTAGGGAGAATAAGGTAAAAAAAAAAAGTTTCTAATGAAGCTTCAGAGTCTGAAAGAAAGAAACAGGAGTCCTATGGAATAGACAATTTTTGTTAGAAACTTGCTTGCTACTTTATTTCATGAGGGCAAGATGTGACTATTAGATTCTATAAATGCTGAGTCATAACCCAAGTTTTTGATTCATATGAAAACACTCTCATATTCACATTCGTATATTAAATACATGCATAGTCACGTCTTTTCATTCAAAGACTTATAATCAGTGGGAAATATCTATAAAATTAAGTTTAGATTTGCTGTGTCTAAGCTCTGGTCCCCAAAGGCTTTTTGAATAAGAAACAAATCATAGCATTAAAAATTCACGGGTCATAAACATGCCACCAAAATTTCAATTTCACATATGAGGAAATTCTCATAACAATTAGGCCACACACAATTTTTTTTAATGGATTAGAGAACTGATTGACAAGTATAATGTTTATTGTAATCTAAACCCAAACAGGAGCTCTTAGAAAAGAGGAAAATTTTGCTCTGTAGAATCAAGTAATACACTTTGAATTGAAAATTTCTTTATAATTGATCAATTCTTGTGAACATTTCCAAATCACAGAACCACATGCAGCCCAAGTAATTCATGGTTAAATTTTATGATAAAAATTATGAAGTTGTGGGGCTGGCCCAGTGGCGCAGAGGTTAAGTTCGCAAGTTCCGCTTCCTGGCAGCCCGAGGTTTGCCAGTTTGGATCCCGGCTGCAGACATGGCACCGCTTGGCACGCCATTCTGTGGTAGGCATCCCACATATAAAGTAGAGGACGATGGGCATGGATGTTAGCTCAGGGCCAGTCTTCCTCAGCAAAAAGAGGAGGATTAGCAGCCATTAGATCAGGGCTAATCTTCCTCAAAAACAAAAACAAAAAACACAGAAATTATAAAGCTATATGTATTTTACTCCTCAAAAACTTGGGCATTTATTGGCTAAAATGATGATAATTTTTTATGGAAATTTTTCTCTTTGATAAACTAAGAAACTTTTAGAATTTTCACTTTTTCCAAGGATTAAAATAAGGCCATTACCATAAGTGGAAATATATAATTTAAAGATTTTTTTCTTGAATTAGCGCTCATTAAAAAACAAAGTTTGCCATACATTGATCCAGTCTAATTGCCCCCTTTTGCAAAACCGGAAACAGAATCTTGGAGAGGGAGAGTATTAGTCACTAGTTGGTAGAAAAACCAGGAATTTATTCTAGAACTTATGATTTTCACAATTTTACAGAGGATGAGGCTCTCCCCATCTCAACAATTCCTCAAAGACTGAAATAGAAAAGAGTGCATATCATTGGGTAAACATTTCAGAATGTAGATGAGGTCATTCTCAAAATTCTTCCCTGGACTTAATGATGTTTTCTTTATATATATGTGTTTTGAAAGGTCACAAAAATATAAATTTTGTAACAAACATATGCTGATCTGAAGACTCAGTCCAAAACACTTGAAAATAATTCTTTTTTCCAGAAAAGATAAATTCCAAATATTTTTGAGAAAGTTTCTGTTTACAAAAATAAGTTATAAGGTATCTGCATTTGTATAGGCATGTAAGTGACATATTGTCCAAAGGTCATATATTATCTTAACATATATCTATAAAGAAATAAGAAATAATATTTATCAGAATTAAGTTTAACAGTTTCTTATTTGAGAAATACAGTAAAAATGAACAGAGAAATTCATGAGAAACAGGGTAAAACAATAACTCCAACGATTTTGAATATGCTCATTGATCTGATGTTAAGGTAAAAAGAAAGACCAACTTCCATGCTTCAGCTCTTTTGAAACATATATTGCTGAGACGAATATGATTTCAAATCCTTAGAGGAAGCTTAGAGTTATCATTCCCCTTGTCTGTTATTTTAAAGGTATAATTTATTAATAAAATGGAATTTAAGATCTCAGATCTTCATATAAACTACCTTCTGCAATTCTAAAATAGTAACATATAATGAGCAGATCCTTTGGGAAGCTGTATAAAAAAATTGCACTTAAATCATCTCCAAGTACTTTTATTCTTGCGAGTTAACTTTTTTCTTATGAAAAATTTCATTTCTAAACCTGGCGCTATTTAAAATATTTTAAGGCAGTGAAAAGGAGAATTTCGTTTCTGAAAGGCTAGGTCAGAAGTGTAAAAATAAAAACAAAAATAACCAAACCAAACAATACATACCTTGTAGGTATCAAAAATAAATATAGATGATTACATAGAACATTCACATTTTATTTATTCATGTCAAAACTTTGCAATTTACCTACATAATGTAGAGGAACAAACAAATTGCACATTTGCAATTTATACAACACAACGGTATATTATGATTGCAAGGTCATTTTTTCTTTCAAATACCATGACATTTAAAAATGCCTATTCAATTGTAATCAAAATAACATTATTTCAGTAGGATGGACATTGAAATAGCAAACCACTGTGGTGAAGTTGAAATGAAATTAAGTGCTTGGATATTTCATGTGGTTCTAAGTTGTATATTTTAATGTGCTCCTTGCTTTTCACAGGAAACTACATAGAATGAATGTGGGGGAAGTTATCACTTTGATTTGACCTTGAAATTTAATATAATAATGATAAAGAAATTCAGGCATTTTAAATCTAGAACTCAAACCCAAAGAGAGGCTAAAACTGAATCCTTAGACGTGCTCTATAGACTAATTATCTTTCTGATTTTAAGGCATTTGGAACTGGAGACTATTTTTCTTTAGGTTTTGAGAATTTGCCCGCAGCTTCTTTCCTGCTTATATGGTATCTTTCCTTATTGTTTCTACCTGGCATGCTATCTTGGCATTAGAGAGTTACTTTTGTCTGGATGTTTCAGAATTTATTATATGTCTGGGGTTTACTTATTCTGCATGTGAGATCAAGTTTGAACCTTGATCTCTTTATGGATGTTTTGCTAGTTTCCTTGTTACTTTAAAGGTCTGAGCCCTTATCACTAAGGTTCCTAAGAGTGAATCCCCTCCACCCAGCAACACATCTAGTGTGGCTTCTCTTTTTCACAGGAGGTGTGATGTTCTTGGTAAATTATCTACAAATGAAATTGACCAAAATTTCATTAGTCTGGACAGTAACTAGATTTATACTGATTATATTGTTTATTCATTTGTTTTTTTTTCTTTTCACCTGGCACCCATTTATTGAGTACTCATGTATTCATTGAATTATTCATATCGTAAGTATTTGTTAAATGCTTTTATAAACCCTTTGTAGAATGCAGAGGATCCATTAGTGAGTGACATCACTAGGGCCTCTTCCCTCATGGAGCTTCTTGTCGAGCAGGAAGAGAGACAAAACAATGAGCCATGACAGTACATCGTGATGAAGGCTGTGGTTAGAGATGTATAGTAGTCTGAAGAGAAGCCGTGCCACCATACCTATCTCAGTCTGGAGGAAGCGATGCCTAAACTGAGAGCAGAAAGATGAGCCTACCCTCGCTCTAAGCACTAAATCTGTTGCTAGAAAGTTGGGCATAGAGAGGGAAATAAGACAAACATCTTTTGTGTACTCCTTTTCAAGGTTAGGATGTCTGCTGGGTCATTACCATGTTGCCCTCCACCTATGTAGCGAGATATGAAGCATAGAATACTGAAAGATTTACCTCTCTGTTCCACATGTTGACAAGATTTCTTTGAGTACTCTCATTACTCCATAGAATTACGGGTTAGATTATGACTGTCAGAGACCCTGAGCACCAGAAAGATCATGGTACCCTTTCCCCATGGTTGTGCCATGGTATGACTTATAGAGAGGTGGGGTGCATTAGATGAGGGGAGTAGGTGATTAGCTCTTTCCCCTTACCATCTATCAAATCCCCATCCAATATTTCTTTCTGCGCCCTCCAAACATTCCAATATGGTTCCTACACATGCCGCTAGCACCACTGACCCACTAGAATGCTGCCAATAAGCTACTTCTCTGTGGAAATTCTAGAATCATCTCTGCTGCCAATTCTATCAGCTGTAACGTAAACACAGGAAAATTTGACAGAGTTCTCATTTTCTCCATAATGATTAATATGATAGTTTTAAAAAATGTCAAATACTAAATGTTTTCAAAAGTATTTTCTCTTATTTTTGGTGCCCCTGTTTGCTGGTTTTAAAACAGATGCATTGTTTGTCACTTAAGTTATGCAGCCCTGGTTAGAATATCTCTCTTGGGAGGTAAACTCTTGCCCCCTCCCCTTTAATATATTAGACTCACCGAATGTTGTATCAAAATTGCTCTAAGTAATTCCCAAATGCCTTATCCCTACATCACATTATTGATTGTCATGAAGTCCAGTTTGACTCAAAGTACCTTTGCAATATGGCATTACTTAAAACAAAGCAGTGCTCTAAAAATACCCAAAGCAAGATGGCACTCAGCAGCAGGGGAGCCCTGGAAAAATTCAAAACCACAGGTGTTCCACTCAAAACAGTGACAGCCCCAAGCTGAGCCCTCATCTGGACTCTGACAAAAGCCTATTTTACCATCAGCTGAAGCTGCTGGGCTTACAATGGAGCAGGCGGGATCAGATGCAAACCTGTAGCTTGGCTGGCTTGCAAAATTGGCTTTCTTTTCATTTCAGAAATTCAATGCGATTCTTCTAAGTTGGTGTCCGGTCTCCTGTACTGCAAATTGCTAATTATCCAGGGGCTGATTATCCAGCGTGTGGGTTAGCCAGGCCTCTTGTCTTTCCTTGAGCATATCGTATGTGCTGCTTGCAGGAAATCCCCCCAGTCACCGCTGGGCAGTGGGACAGTTGTAACTGTAAATCAGTGGTTCCCAATAGTGGCTGAGTTTCTCGCCGGGGGACATTTGGCAAGCTCTTGAGATATTTTGGGTCGTCACAACTCCAGGGAAGGGGTGCTACAGGTATCTTAAAGGTAGAGGCCAGGGATGCTGCCCAACATCCCACAATGCACAGGACTGTCCCCCCACAGCAAAGAATAATTTTACCCCAAATGTCAATAGTTCTGCAGTTGAGAAACTGCGACCTAAACCCTAAAGTTGGGAAGAAAACATAGTAATTGTTAAAAGTGTGATTTTTGGCATCTGAGAGGAATTGAATTCAAATGCTGCCACTTGTTACTCATGTGAGCTTTCTGCTTGAACCTTCATTTGTTCAACTCTAAAATGAAAACAATATTATTACATTATAGATTCTCTCTTGGAATAAGCAAAATAATGCATGCAAAGTGCTTTGTAGTGCTTATCAATAGAAAGCATTTAGAAATGGTCCCTATAACATAATGTAATATAAAACAATATACTAAAATATAGTGTAACATAATCATAAAATGTTTTCCCCCTTCTCTTTACCTGACTACTCTAAGAAATCTTGGAAAACATTTAGATTTTCGTTCATTTGTTGATTCAGCATATGTTTATTAAGCATATACCATGTTCTATGCATATACTATGCATAGAAGCATATACTATGTTCTATGCTCTGGCTAGGCACGGTGGAGCATTTCTACATGAGAATAATGCGCTCTCTACCTTAAGGAGATTTCATGTCAGGAAAGGAGATAAGGAAGAATAGAAATGATATTTACAAAGAAGAATGCGATAACAGTTAAAAGAGTTGTAACAGCTAAGTAGGCAGAAAAGTTTATAAAAGTATACACAATCTTACATTTTCTTTCTCAAATTCTTAAAGAAAAAAAACTTACGGAAGAAGTAATAATTGTCCCTAACTATAAAGACTGGAACTTGAAGCTTAAGGAGAGTCGACATCTATGGCATGTCTAAGTCATACAGCAGGTAGATAGTTTATACGGAACTGCAATCTAGGGCTTTCTGACTCTCCTGTCCTCTTAACTCTTAAGCAACCGTCCATTGAGATTGTTTAGGGAAATAGATGAGGATTAAGGGAATCCTACTGTAGGAGACTTTTAATTCCAGGCCAATGCCATTGTGCTTAAATTTTTCATGGTGTTTGGTCTTGAATGATGCTACTTAACTCTGGACAAGGGTTATTTGACGATCCTCATTCAGTCATTTGTGAGACTGTGACAGTGCCAAGAAATTGACAAATAACTTTTTCCCCCATATCGCTAAAAGAGAGGGGGAGATAAAATAATGACTTACATTTTTATGGTGGGTTATGTTTTACCACCACTTTTTTATCTCAATGAACTTTTTCATGTCTGCACTCTTTCACTCTAAAAAAGAAAGAAACACAGGTTTCACACAGGCAATGCACGCTATTAAAGTTAAGATGAGTTTAGAAAGTAAATATGCTCTAAAGACTTGCCTTCTTTCTACATCATCATGATCTTTAGACATTTTACTAGAGTGAAATATTTTAATGTTTCATAAATCTAGGAGGAATATAACTCTTTTTGGAGAATGAAACAGTGGCACATTTTACTCTTTCAGGTGGAGAATATTTTAATAGCGTATTTAATGGATGAAAATTCAAATTAGCATCTGAGAAACATGATAGAAAGCTCTTGGAAGATGTTTCTATGTTTATTCTAGAAAGTGTCACTTATTTCCTGTCCAAGGTCAGCAGACTAAGCCCTCTACTATGGTCAGTTCTCTTCTACCTCCAAGACTTATGATTTATTTAATTCTGTCCACAGTGCCCAGCACAAAACTGGGCTGATAGATAACAAAGATACTTTTTGCTTGAAAGTCGCCATGGTCATGTCAAATCAGATTTAATTACACAGATTCATTTTTGCTTTTGCTGAAGAAACAGATTTTCCCATTGCCCCTAAAAGCATACTGGGCTTGAACTCTCAATAATGATTATAACTATTTAAATACTCAGTAACTTTCATGACATCTCAAACAGCAAAATTCAGGAGGGGAATGTGGAGAGAAGTTCGTGGGGTGGTTGTTTCCCACAGTCCAAATGTCACTACATCGGCGGGTCACTCTGGTCCTGTGGCTCAACCAGCACAGGGGAGGCGGCTGCCTCATCCTGTTACCCCAGGGTTGCTGGCTAAAGCCACAGGAATCTGCCCATGTGAGTAGCATACCCTGCCAGGCAGCAAAGTGGTAATTTTGCTGCCAGGGAGGAAACAAGGTGGTTTTACAAGAGCAGGGATAATGTACAGCAAGTGTTTGAAGGCAGAGTCCCAGTAAGGACACCCTGGCCACAAGGAGAGTGACTATTATAGGATGTAGACAAGAAAAGAGAAGAATCAGACCAAGGCCCCCTAGTCTCCAACAGTATGAAAGGAGTCGAAAGCAAACAGAATTAGAGGCTCTGAATCAGAAAATGTTGCGATGAAACAAGCACTGTAATTGAGCAGTGTGTTTATTACAAGCTGTGCCACTATGGGCGAAGCAGTTCCGTTATCTGGACCTTAGCCTTCTTACCTATCAATTAGTGTGCTAAATATGCCTTTCAAGACTAAAATTGGTTGTCTTATGATTTCAGCGGAACAGAAAATCTAATGAGAGAAAAGAACATATAACATTTCTGAGGTTAGTAAATGAAGCATTTTTTGGTGACTTAAGATCAGTGGAGATCAAAGGAGATCAATGGAGAAGTTCTGAATGGGTAGCAGAAAGCTCTCAACAGAGAACTTCTGGGCTGAGAGGCAGTTGTATTTCAAGGGATGAATAGAATTCCCGCTCAATTTAAGGATATTTTTACTTTGTCACTGGCTTTTGACACACACGAGCACCTTCATATTTTTCTGTTGTTATCTCAGCTGGTTCAAATTTATGAATCTGTGAAGACGAGGATATAGGCTGGGAATGTGTCAAGAAGAATGCTGTTATTTCCTTGTAATAACTAATTGTTCGCATCTTCCAAATTGAAATCCCATCTCATTGCCTGCACTCATTGCCCTATAGGCTTATGCATAACCAGGGGGTGGATAAGCCTTTGTGACCTGCTCATCTCTTCCTAATGGTACAATGTCCAACACAGGTTCTGGGATGTAGAACATGGTTGACATCAATTGCTGATGTATTAAATTATACTGGATAGAAGAAAATGAATCTTTTAAAAATTGTTTTACCACTTTCTTGGAAACATAGCACCCTCAAATACTATTAATAATTTTCTGATATTTTGTCTTCCATACTAAGTGGTCAATAAATATTTGTCAATGATGAAAAGATGAATGACTAAATAAGTGATCCCTATTCTTTTACCCAGCTGAATATTTATGTCTTTTCCCCCACAGCATCCTGATTCCAGGTATCATCTGAAGAAAAGAATCTCCTCTCTGAGTTTGCCAATAGTTCCACCCCCTGAGACTAACAAAGTCCTCACTAGAGCTCCCATCTTACAATCCACACCTGTCACACCCCCACCACTTTCTCCAGCCTTCGGAGGCACCAGTAAAATAGACCAGTATTCTCGGATTCTCTTCCCGGTTGCATTTGCAGGATTCAACCTTGTGTACTGGGTAGTGTATCTTTCCAAAGACACGATGGAAGTGAGCAGCAGTGTGGAATAGACTGCATCCAGGACAACCTGTATTCTAAAGTTCCAGTTTTCTCAATTTTTTTTAAATAGCATTGAGACTTGTGTAGATGCTTTTCTGAACAGGAAATCAAAATTGAAAATCTCTAACACATAGCTTTGAGTAAGCACGTATGGGCCAAAAGCCAATAATGTTACCCTCAAAATTGAGAGTTGAAGGTTGCTAAAAAATATGACTTTTCTGTACCATAGAGAAAAATTTTATAGGAGAATCAGATGGATTCAAGATGAATTTGCCAATCTCTGCCCTTCATTGTTGAATATTTTAATTGTCACTGTGAATAGCATTTACCACAAAACAAATATAATAAGAAATGCTGGCACTTCCACAGGTTGCCTTAAAATATGTTTATTTTGGCTTAGTTTTCAAGTGAGAAAAATAGAAATCGTCTAAATATTTATCAGTAGGTTAATACCAGCATGTTGGAGGCCTTTATGCTAGTAAAATGGCTTTCAGCGGCATTGTAAAGCCTGCGTTGAGCTTAGCCATTTGTTTTTAGCCTTGCTGTGCTATCTTACCTCAATAAAATGGGGTGTATACATGTGAAGTATACATAGATCATAAATTACATATGCATATGTACATAGCTTCACTTGGACTGCAATACAGTGTTGTTCTATCTTAAGCTCTCCTTTTAAAATAATACTGTCATTATAATTCCATGAAATTGTAGAAAAAAATTGATGATTATAACGAATTTTTGTATATCATGACTGTGGTTATATCTTGTATTTTCCACCTTTCTAAGTATACTACTAAATAAAACGGCAATAAACATGGTTTTATGCATCAGTTTAATAAAGCTAAAGAGAAGGATTTCCTTAAACATGCAGAAATGAAGTGGTTACTTCTGCCCAGTATTAGTGTCCCTGATGATTCTGAGAGGTAGGAAATATGCGACAGACAGGCTCAGTCAGCTCGCTCCGTGGAAAGACTTGAGTTCGTATTCAAACAGTCAGTTCTTCCTCTCCTTCCTGCTCACTCAATACACTCTCAGTTATGAGATGAGTAAGTTCAGAGGTCCTAATGTTTAACATGGTGACTATAGGTAATAACACTGTATTGTATAGTTGAAATTTAATGAGTGTAGAACTTAAATGTTCTCACACATACACACTAAAAGGTGAATATGTGAGGTGATGGATGTTTAATTAACTCAATGGGGGGGGAATCATTTCACAATGTATATATATATATATATCAAATCATCACACTGTACACTTTAAGTATGTTACAATTTTGTCAATTTTACCTCAATAAATCTTAAACAAAATGAATGAAACTGTTCTTCTTCCTTTCTACTATTCCAGCTCTTCCTGACGCCAACTCTCACCATGTTCCTCCCACATAGAATTGTTCTAGGGAGACAAGAACCAGGAGTAGGAGAGAGGCTGGGGAAGATTCCCAAGGAGCTTGGGCCTAGACTTTAAGAGGGGACCAGTGCCTGGGGTCTGATGAGGCTAGTCCTGGGAATGCAGAAAGAAGCCACAGGCAGACCTTGGTGTTGCTGCCCGCGTGGAGGGCCGTTATCAGGACAGTCCCCATGCAAGAACAGCCTTAGGACAGAATGAGGAAGGCCCTTTCCCTTCGTCCTTCTCATCTCCCTACACTGCCTCCTAGTCTCAGAACTGCGTAGGAAGCATCTTAAAAGAAGTGAAAACTGTACAGTTTAGCATGGGTGTTATAAAATTTAGAGGGTGGATTTGCAACTAAGAGACAGTAGCTTAAACATGAACACAGACTGGAGCTTAAACTCTTCTAGTGTCCAATTTCAACTCTTTACAATGCTTCCTGAATGGTTGAATTCTGGGAGCCATAAAGAGCTGGTGAGGAAGACATGCAGGAGTGGGGAGACTTGTCAAAAAGCACTCACTGTAAAAACTCATTTCCATATGTTTTCATCAAATGAATTTACATGTGTAAATTGCCTAGAACAGCGTCAGGCATATATAAGGCACCATAATAAGTGATTGTTTATAGTAGTAGTGGTGGTATCATCATCATATCATCTTATTATCCGCTAGTATTAAGCATTGACATAACAATTGATAAAATTAAGGTTAAAAGCATTCTATGTCTGGTCTATGAAATGTATAATCATAAACTTGCTTATAACAAATATTAGCTGGTATAAAATAAAATGTGTACTATCACACCAAAAACAAAAGAAAACCACAAGTCACTGTTGAAAATTTTGAGTGATGTGCGGTGCTGATAACCAAAAGGGTACATTTCCAAAAAGCTTCCCACAAAGTTTGGCTATCTGATCATGTTTTATGGTTTAATAATGTCCTTAGCCTGTGATTTTGGCAGTCTAATGCTTTCTGTCCCAGAAAGATCAATGGCAATTATTGTCTTACATCCTCCAGAACCTGAGCTACGTTCTTCTTTCTGACTGCATGTGCTAGAGAGCAAGTGGGTGAATATTGGAGGGAAAACGAGAGATTCACACTATAGCAATATAATGTCTATTTGAATGGGAATTTTTCCAGACTAGGTGCCTTATGCACAGAATTAGAAGGATAATATTCATACAGACTTTTCCTACATTTCTAAAATTAATTTGCTTCTTTCTCAACCATTACTAAATGAATTGAAAGACTGCCTTTTTTGTTGAACTAAGTAGTTTATTTTTATAAAATCTTTTAAGAAAGGTATTGTTAAGATCTTTTCCCCACATTTTACAGATACGAGAAGAGCTCATATAACTGGCTCACTGTAAGCAAAGAAAAGCACAACGAGAATTTGAATCCAGGTTTGTCTTCTGTCTGAATCAAGATGCTGTGTTGCTTCTCTCTGCTAGCCTATATATTATGAGCTATTTTTAATTTCTTTATTTTATGAAAAAGGGCTTAGAATGCTGGGAAGCATTATGCCAATATAAGGCATTTGTGTACGTCACTAAGTTTACAGCAGTGGCCTCTTAACAACTAGTTCTCCTCAGTGAATCATACACTCTCCCCGTGTATGAGTCTATCCCAGATACTGAAAAGCAATATTTAGGATAGAATAGATGAGGGTGGAGTGTTTTTGCCATTGCCACACAGATAATTCAAGTGAGCCAATTATCCAGGATGTGCATTATTTATACCCTTCCATCTTTCTCGTAATTGTCCAACGGCTGGCTCTTTTCTCAGTGTTATTAGCAAAAACGTATTTAGATCAGGCCATTATGAAATTCATTAGCAGGTCATCTGAAAGTCACTTGGAGGAAGAGAGAAACAACACATGTATTCAATTGTCTATGAATTTGGTATCATCATTTTCACTTCCATGATCCAAGGTACTCATTTGTAAAATAAGGATACCAAAATTCCTTCACTGCAACTTGAGGACTGAAATTTAAATGTAGAGATCCCTCTACAGTTCCTGGTACATATTCAGAGATCAATAAACCATAGCATATTGTGTATAGCAATTTTAGTCAAGGTTGCAGCTCTTTAAACCAAAATATACATAGAATAATTAATGTCAAAGAAAGTATGGCTCATTCTTCATATATTATGCAAATAATAAACTCATATCAAGCATGACCATCAGGGTTAAAAGAAGGCCCACACAGGCAGGACTATACAGAACACACACAAATTTAGCAAGTATGGTGACTGTGAATTATAAATGTCAAAGTCTCGATTACACATAGATTGGTTTCTAATTCAGTATACATTGCATATATGGTTTTCTGTATTGCCTTTTTCTAAATTTATTTTCCATTATTGATCTGATATATGACTTCAGTCATTCATACTGAGCACTTACCGTGTGCCAGAGCTGTGCTGAAATTTAAAAAAGAAAGTAGTATATATCCTATGCCTTCAAGGAACTCAGTCTAGTGAAAAGAGAGAAACATCGACAGATAATTAGAATCTAGGGAGAGAAGTGCTAATAGAGATATTTATAACACAATATGGCAGGAATGAAGAAGACACGGGTAAGTGAGTGCCATGCTCTGCTAGGGGCATTAAGTAACACAGGAAGAGAAGAATGATCTTTGCCAAATTGGCTCACTCCCCAAACTTGTTCATTTTGTTTCTCAGTGGCAACTGCTGCAATGGAAGCTGAGAGATATGGAAACAAAATAGAAACATACATAGGTCAACGCCTGTGCATTCTTTATCCATGGCCTAGTCTAGGAGAGGAGGAAGGGGAGAGCATTAGAAAACTGAATTGAAGAGATTTCTTCCCAATAGACCAAAAGGAAAAATTCACCTAGTGGCTTTTCGGACAAAGAAGCACATCATTTCATCTGTTTTGTCACCCTCTCTTCCTTCTTCTTTAATTTTCAGTATTTTCACTATGAATACATTCCCTTACTTAACATGAACAGTTCAATGAATTAGAAATTGATGCCCTAGTTACAAAACTGCAAAAAAATAAGGTCTAGGTTTTGGCCAAGCCTGCAGGCTGTTTAGGAGTAGTCAGTAGTCAAATTCAGGTGTTTGTCTCCAAACACTTCTCTCTCTCTCTTTTTTATTTTGCTGGGAAAGATTGGCCATGAGCTAATATCTGTTACCAATCTTCCCCTCCTTTTGTTTTCCCTCCCTGCAGCTCCAGTATATAGTTGGATATTCTAGGTATAAGTCCTTCTAGTTCCTCTATGTGAGTCACTGCCACAACTTGGGAACTGACAGACTATTAGTGTTGTTTTGTGCCTGGGAACCAGGCCCGGGCCACCGCTGAAGTGGAGTGGGCCAAACTTTAACCGCTGGGCCATCAGGGCTGACTCTCTAAACACTCTCTCTTAAATCACTCTCCAACACAGCTTCAGCACATTGAAAAATGAGAGAACAGGAGCACATTATCACTAGGATCACGTCCAATTCTATAAATACCAAATGCTTCTAAAGAAAGTTCCTAATTTTATTTCTACCTTATCTATAATTCACTTTTTCAATGATAAACAAGATAAAGAAGTGAGACCTAGTTAGATGTATGCTTTGTGCATAAATTGTGCATACACACAAATGTAACTTTGTACACACATTTGTACAAATTTGAGAAAGTTTTTGAACATTGAGGTTTGAAACAGTTAGCCCGTGGTGTCCACTGGCATTTTGCCTTTCAAAGGGTACAGACTGATATCAGATATAATGACAATAATATTATTTTGAATTTGTATAATGCATCTATGAAGTTTAAATTTTTACAGAGCAATAAATTATCTGCCTTTTGCAGGGAGGGACAAAAAAGTTCAGCAACTTAGGCCAGAACACAGTAAGTTAATGGAAGAGCTGATAAGTTCATGAAGGCTGGTGAATTCAATTTAGTTATTAAATTCTTCCTTGGAAAATCAGGAAGAACTTGGAATTTACCAACGTGGGATACTTTTCTTGAACTGTCATCAAAATCATGAAATAAATCTATAAAATAAACTATTTTTGACCACATGAAAAGAACATATGTGATATTATTGGAATAGTTCATCATACCCCAGGTAAAGAGATAATTAGTGTTAAAAATAAAGCTGAGGGAGGTACTTCTTAAAGTAAAAATGAGCATCTTTATTCATCTATTAATACTAGCTACTTAACTCCCTCAAGGGGATATGATGCTGATTAATTGGAACACGACTAGAGAGTAGTTTGTGGGGGGAAAAAAAAGCGCCTGAGTACTCAAAATTATTAGCATGATTTCACCACAATTATCTCCATTTTTTACCCTTTCTTGACTTCAATTCCAACTTTACTGGTTCTTTGAGCAAAACAGAAAAACCGCTCAATACTACAGGCACACTCTCTTTTAAGAGGTTATAGAAAGGATAAAAAGAGGCAAACTTGAGTGAATACGTCCTGCAATTTTGCTCCTCGGAACAACCCTGTAAGTAATCAAATTTCCAGTTTGGCAGCTGCGTCTCAAAGGATTCAGCAAAATTTTAGACACGTGTTGTGAAATGATAGAGCAGGAGGGAATCAGAGAGTAATTAGGCCAACATCTTTTCTTTACAAGAAAAACTGAAAGCCAGAAGAGTAGAATGATTTGCCCCACATAACACTATTGCTTCGTGTACTCTGGAGTTGAGTTCTTTCACTTTCTAGTTTATTGTTCAATGTCTCTCTCCACAGGCTGCGGGCATTTGGAGTTCAGGCTCTCATAGAATCATCAGGACGCATCTTCCTTTCGGTATGTAAGACTGACGCCTTCTGGAACAGACAATGTTTCTGACAGCGAAAACAAATACCATTTAGATTAGTAGTAAGATATGAGCAGCAACTCGCCAACTTGAATGCTTATCTACAGCGCGAAGGTTGCTCAGCTGATAACTCCTGACCAGAAGTCCATAATTAGAATTACAAGTGGTTGCCAATCAGGAATCCACCCACAGTAATGTAGAAACCACTCTGCGCTCTGGTAGGAAAGCAGAGAAAATACTTACTTACTAAACATCATCAGGTTATAACCAGCTACAGTTAACTAGCTGCTTTGAGCTCAACAAATCAGTGATATTGATTATTTCTTCATTAAATGATGTAAGGAACTAAAGTCTACATTTTATATTTACTATGATGCCACCTCTAGAATATAAATGTTTAAACTGCTTTTAGGAGTGTCAACCCATGAATTAAAATGTTTCTCTGTTCGTTAAGTGGAAAAATTATTTCTTCTTTTGTTTTAGCATAAATTCTAGACTCCTGTGAAACACTGTAATTGTGCCTGCCTGATTTCCTTTTTAAATCAGTCATGTATTTATCTATGAGGTCACTTACTCAGAAGGTAAGCCTAGAAAGGTAAGATGATTTAAAAGGAACTAGTTCTAACATTTTAAACTAATGAATAGAGAAAATATACCTAAATAATGCTGTACAGAACATTTCTTTCAAGTAGTCATGTCTATAAGCCCATATTTACCTAATTCAACTTATTTTCCTCAATAGAAAAGAGACGAATTATAAAACAATTTTTCCTACAAGTTTTGTTAAAAGTTTCTTTTTAGTTTATTTTATTCTTCCTTCTTTTTTAAATCACTGCAATCCTCAGATTATTTGGAAGGAGTTTTGGAATGTAACGTGAATAATTTGTAATAGTGGATTGTTTATTTATTTATTTATTACAACAGATCCACAATATATCCTTCAGTTTATTGGTGTCTGTGTGTATGTCTATGTTTGCATGTCTGTGTGTGTACTCTAGTTTCATTTAAAAATTTTTTGCAGCTTTATTGAGGTATAATTATACACAAAAAGCTACACGTATTTAATATATACAATTTGATTAATTTGGACATATACATACATCAATGTTGATGGTACCACAGCAATTAAAGTTATAAACATATCTATCGCCTCCAAAAGTTTTCTCAAGTCCCTTTTCTTTTCTTTCTTTCTTTTTTTTGTTGTGGTAAGAACACTTACCACGAGACCTACCCTCTTGACAGTATTCATGTGCACAATAGTACTGTACTGTTAATTATCTGCATTATGTTGGATGGCGGATCTCTAGAACTTATTCATCTTTTATAACTCTAACTTTATGCCCATTGAGCAACTCCCTATTTCCACCTCCTCCCAGCCCCCTGGCAACCACTAATCGATTTTCTGCTTCTACAGGTCTATTTCAAATATCTCACAGAGTGGAACAGGGCAGTTATCTGTCCTTCTGTGACTGACTTATCTCACTTAGCACAATGTCTTCCAAGTCCATCCACGTTGTTGCAGATGGTAGGATTTCTTTCATTTTTTTAAGGCTGAGCAATATTACACTGTGTGTACATACCGCATTTTCTTTATTCACTAGTCTGTCAATGCACATTTAGGTTGCAAAGTTGAAGTATACAAAATCAACATACATCAATCGCATTTCTATACACTAACAATGAAATATCTGAAAAAGCAATTGAGAAAATAATCTCAGTTACAATAGCTGCAAAAAGAATAAAATGCTTAGGAATAAACTTACCAAAGAAGGTGAAAGACCTATACACTGAAAACTGCAATACATCGATGAAAGAAATTTAAAAAGACACAAATAAATGGGAAGACAACTGTGTTCATGGATTGGAAGATTTAATATTGTTAAATGTCCTTGTTTGAAACAAATTTAGAGGTCTTCTTTTGATATAAATCTCAAAGTGCATGAACCGGTTGTTAACTAACCTGTAAGAGAAATGATAAATTTTCCTAAGTTTAATCATGAAAGCAAAATAACATAGATCTCTATTTGTGGGTTTATTCCTTTTATAAAACTTTGCTTGCCCTCATAATTTTGTTGATAATATTTTATTGCAGTTCTTATATTTTATGAATTTCAAAGAAATCTATTTTCTGAGTTGATCCTCTTGGAATCTCAGTGAAATCCACATGGGCAGGTACTATTATTCTCATTTTGTGGATAAGAAAATACAGGGCACAGGCAGTCAAGTTATTTTCTGAAGTTTCCATGGCAAGTTAATTGCTTTGCTTTGTATAGAACCAAACTCTGTGAGTCTCAGAGTTTAATTTTATAGCATTCTATTTTATGACATTATAATTGATGCCAAACCTGGACAAAAGTCACATAAAAACCAAATACATAAAATATGATAATATAGTTCAGACAAACTATAATAGCTTAAAGCAGTACTTCACAGCTCTTTATTTTAGGCATACGTGTTGAAAGGGCATTGTTTTTTAAGGTCAAGTTGAAAGTCTAGTCTGGAAATTCGTCCTGTCTGAATAGAAAGAAAATTTTTACTCTTATATCTCTATTTTACTGACAACAACATGAAGCATACTGGAAAGGCAAAGACTTCAGAAATTTCACTTTATACAAGTATTTTTCTTAGCTTCCAAATACTGCAAAATTGTTCAAAGTCTCTTTGAAGAAGGAAAAGGGAACATATATTATTTCCCCATTTCTTTCCATTTTTAAAACTCTTTTGGAGTATTTCTTCAAAGCTAAATTTATAATGCAGGTAGTTTCTCTATGTCTTCTGTAAACCTTAAGAGAGGAAACAATTTTATCCCAAACTCCATTTATGGCTCTATGATGCCGATTTAAAGTTGTTCAAAGCCTTTTTTCATGTGTTTCTAGACACACAGTAGAAAATTGAGGAGGGAAAAAACCCTCTAAAATAGTTTATACTGATTTTGATTTATTTATGTATTTTTGAGATTGTATGCTGTGAGGGTGGAGAAAAACTTAAAATTGCAGCAAATGCTGAGAGGAATGCTGGAGCAGTTTAGTAGAGCTGAAAACAAGGGAATTTGAGAAAAAATCTGTTATGTTATTTATAGATATAATGTTCCAGTCTTCCTCTTCTATTTATCTCGCGGACACATTTGAAAATTCTTATTTTCTTTTCCTGGGAGGCATTATGTCTATATGGCTTGTATGTACAAGGGCCTGAAAGAACTATTCTCATCATATAGCATTGCTAACACTGCTCATTCAACTGCTATCTGCACTTTCAAAATAATGACTTAAATTAATCCGCTCTTTAGTCTTCTGGACAATGCAATTTCTGCGGTGAATTTTTCATAGTGGTCCAGCATTTTTACTAAAAGAGATGAAGGAAAAAACCCTTTTCACATTTCGTATTTGAATTGATCTTAATAATTGAGTGAACATTTTATTGACCAACATTTCCAAGTAAATGCAAAAGAGTAGTGAAAAAGGAACACAGAATTTCTATGACTTCATATCTGTTAAAGGCAGCTTAATCGTTAGCATTCAGGTAATGGCATTCGATAAATATAACATACGAGCACATTTTTCGTGACAGCTTGCAAAACAAATCAAAATGAAAGCTTTATAATCACCAAGATGTTAGGAAATAGCTAGATTTCATTTATATCTGAAATGGGCATTTTACCTTCATCATGTTTCTAGCAGTTTCTTTTTTCTTTTTATTATTATTACCAAAGGAAAGAGTGCTGCATATAATATGTACATATATATACACGAATATATCAGGTCTATCTATCTATCTATCTATCTATATTCTAAGTACTCTGATGGTTCAATAATTCTGGTTTTGAATCCATCCTGAGAAATAATTTTATTTTAACTTGGCTTCTGGGCATTTCCTGAGTGAATGTGGTCAATACAGGAATATTTGAACAACAAACAAATTACAGTGTCTCTTCCTATCAGAAAATATCTCCACATGGAGACAAAGTGAATATTTAATTTCCTTCTTTAGAGGGATAAAAAAAATTGCAATTCAGGGCACAAAGTTGTTGTTTTTTCCTGTGGATAAACTTATTTTTCTTGATCTGGATAAATATGACTATAGCCATAATTATCAAGAAACGCCTTTCTCAACAAGAGATTAATTTATATGGAAAAGGAAAAAAACACAAGATTAGAGTGATCAGTGCCAGTACTGCAGGCATCTTCAAAAGTTCTATTTGGCAATACTTGCAGATGTTTGCTCTATGCACCCCCCATATGTAATGACTGAAGTTAAAAAGATCTGAAACTCATTAATGCCTTTATCTTAATAATGTAATTAAATATAGAAAGATTTGACTTTCCATTTTTACTTGTGTATATAACCCACTATTGCAAGCCCTGAAACCATTGCTTGTCATTTTGCTATATTTCTAGTAAGACATCGCACCTCTCCAAAGACTCGAAAGACTCTTTTCTTAGAGGGCATCATAATATAGGCAGAAGTAAATTATAGAGAGCTATTACTTTTAATGACCAACATTTATTTTGCCCTAAAAGAGACTACAGATATCTTTGCTATTATTTATTTGTGGAGTAGTTATTCTTTTTTGTTTTGCTCCTTCTCCCCAAAGCCCCCCAGTACATGGTTGTATATTCTAGCTGTAGGTCCTTCTGGTTCTACTATGTGGGACACTACCTCAGCATGGATTGGTGAGCAGTGCTAGGTCTGCACCCAGGATCCGAACCAGGAAGGCCCTGGGCCACCAAAGAGGAGTGCATGAACTTAACCTCTTGGCCACAGGGCTGGCCCAAGAGTAGCAATTCTTAAAACAATGCCTTTGTCACTGTACAGCTACTTCAGTTTTTTTTTTTTAATTTTCATGTGATATAAAATTCTACACATTTAACATTTCTGAAATTAGGACTTATGCAATAGAGGAACATGGTATATGGGATTCGCTTCCAAAGCCAGTATGTAAGGTAAGAATTATATGCAATCAAAAATAGGCTTTACTTCTTTAAATTGCCCATGGAAAATAAAATATACAATGTGTCCCATTAGGTTCAGTACATACTAAAAGGGTTGTATGGTGACAATTATGTACAGGTCTTCCTTGACTTAGGATGGAGCTACATCCTGATAAACTCACCGTAAGTTGAAAATATCTTAAATCAAAAATGCATTTAATGCAACCTAACCTATTGAACATCATGGCTTAGCCTAGCCTACCTTAAACATACTCAGAACACTTACCATTAGCCTACAGTGGGGAGAAATCATCTAACACAAAGCCTATTTTAAATAAAGTGTGAATAGCTCATGTAATTTATTGAATACTGTACTGACAGTGAAAAACAGAATGGTTGGATGGGTACAGAATGGTAGTACATATATTAGTTGTTTACCCTCTTGGTTACATGGCTGACTGGGAGCTGTGACCTGCTGCCATTGCTCAGCATCTTGAGAATATTGTACCGCGTATGGCTAGCCCAGGAAAAGATCAAAATTCAACATTTGAACTAGGTTTCTACTGAATGCATATCATTTTCACACCAACATAAAGTTGAAAAACTGTTAAGTCAAACCATTCCAAGTCAGGGACTGTCTGTATTTGAAAATAGTAGAATCCCATGTCACAAGATAAATGCACTCTAAGTGTTTAGGAATAAATAATAAAATTGGAAATTCACTTCTGTCGTTTCATGATCACTCCAGTCCATATGCCTGTGGTGAGAAATGGTCAATGGAATCATCTACTCTTTTTAAATTGTTCTCTATTTCTCTCTTTCTCTCCCTCGTCCTCTCTCTGTCTCTCTCTTACACTTTCCCACCTTCTCTTCCCTCTCTTTCTCCCTCTTTTCTCTCTTCCTTCCCTCCTTCTCCTTTCTTCCCTCAGCTGAAAAAAACAGCGTTGGATTCGTGTGGCTAAAATATGATCATTGGAAAACCCTGAAGTAGAATGATAAGGAATTAAGACAGTAAAACATTTTCAGCACAGCCATCTGCATTGAATCTCTAGCTTACAATCTTCAGTAGGAATACTTTGAGCTATGAGTGATTAAGTATTTATTACGTTTCTACCAGGTGCATAACAACATTCTGGAAACGGGACACTAGAAGAGGAATAAAAGTTGGGGGTGTATTATTTAGGCAATTACTCAACTTTGGTCAATCACTAGATGAAATGAAGAAATCACAGAACTTGTTAAAAGACATAATTGAGGCAGCAAATCTAATGGAATAATCAGAGGGGTGGTGGAACGTGTTGTAATTATTAACATGTTCAGGATCTTGAGCTCCTTAGTACCTAATTTTCAAACATTTTGTGCTTGTGGATGGCATACTTTTAAATGGCAGATTTTAGAGGCACACACATGAAGGTATTGCTATGGACTGAATTGTGTCTCCTCAAATTCATATGTTGAAACTCAACTTCCAATGTGACTGTATTTGGAGATGGGGCCTTTAGGAGGTAATTCAGGTTAAATAAGGTCATAAAGTGGGGGCCCTATTCATTAGAATTAGTGGCTTTATAAGACAAGGAAGAGATCTCTCGCTCTGTGCACTGCACACCCCTAGGAAAGACCATGTGAGGACACAGCCGGAAGGCAGCCATCTGCAAGCCAGAAAGAGAGCTCTCGTTAGAAACCAATCTTGCTTGACATTGATTTTCGACTTCTAGCCTCTGGAACTGTAAGAAAATAAATTTCTCTTGTTTAAGCCACCAAGTCTACGGTATTTTATTACGGCAGCCCTAGCTAGCTGACTAATACAGGTGTATTAGTGAGCGTTCTCCGGAAAAGCCGAACCAATAGGCTATATAGAGATATATACGACAGGAAATTTATTATAGGAATCAGTTCACATGATTACAAAGGCTAAGAAGTCCCACAGTCTGCCATCTGTAAAGCTGGTGGTATAATTCAGTCTGAGTCCAAAGGCCTGAGAACCAGGGGAGGTAATGATATAAGTCCCAGTCTGAGAATTGGGGCAGTGGGGGTGGGGGTGGTATCAGGGCTAAAAGTATAAGTCCTGGTTTGAGTCAGAAGGCCCAAGAACCAGGAGTACTGATGTCCAAGGGCAGGAGGATATGGATGTCCCAGCTCAAGAAAAGAGAGCAAATTCACCTTTCCTCCACATTTTTGTTCTATTCAGGCCCCCAGTGGATTGGATGATGGCCACTTGCACTGGTGAGAGTGATCTTCTTTACTCAGTCTACTGATTCAAATGCTAATCTATTCTGGGAAAACCCTCACAAACACACCTAGCAATAATGTTTTACCAGCTATCTGGGCATTGCTTAGCCTAGTCATGATGACACATAAAATTAACCATGACAACAGGGATTAATAGAATCAAAAAGACATTAACATGTCATCAAGATTCATTACACAGCCATCATTGTTGTACAACATGTCATGGATAGGATAAATAAATCTATTCATTACTATTGGTCACTTCTCAGATCTTTATCAATAGACAGAATTGTTTTCTTCCATGATGCCATGTTCTTATACACTCAGGAGGCAAATTCTTGAACATCCCATTTCACATTCAACCTTGTCTTTAGCATCAACTTCAGATAACAACTCTAACTTTTGACTTTTACCAAGATTTAGACCTTCTTTATCCTGCACTATAATCATGTTTACCACTTGAATCAAAAATTTAAGTTACACATTGATCAAAATATAGTGGTACCCTATGGTAGATTCACAGCACACAGATTGAGAAGAGCTGAAGGACAATTTCTGCAAAGAAAATTATTATTTATCCTAATTTCAAGACATTTAAAATGTAACAAGCACTGTCATCATTGAGGCTGAGAACTTATTCTGAGGCTTTTGAGAGATTGACTGGGTTGATAGGAGAGTAATGTAATAATTTTGTACTGGTACTGAGGATTGATATGGCTTCTGCCCTTCGAAAGATGCCAAGAAAAATGTGGTGGGTGGTAAGGTGGAGATAAGAAATCTGGAATACTCAAAATAAAGGAGATAAAGTTATATATTCTGAAAAAAATTATTATGTTAACACTAGTAATAATTATTGTTAACAAATATATGCATTTGGTTATGTGTGAGGCACTTCACACAGAATATCTCATTACTTTTCCAATCAATCTTTTGCAGAATATATTATCACTATCCTTACTTTACAGAAAAACAGACATAATGTTCAGAGAGATTCAATAATCTGTCAAGGGTTCACATCTAATGTGCAGGGTCACAGAACTGAAGCCAAGTCTGAATGAGCTGAAGTCCAAAGCCTGTGCATATCACCATCTTGTAGCTTGTAAGAATCTTAAAGAGCTGATGCCTGAATCTCATCTATTCATCCTTGTTCAGCAATTCTTTTGTCATTTCTTGAAGATGGACAGCTCTGCAACATAGGACTATCAATTCTTCCTTTGATATCTTGTCTAATAGTTGAATTTATTGAATTGAAATTTGCCTCCCTATTGGCTGTATGCATTGATCACAGATTTTTCTTTGTTCATATATACACAGTATTTTTACATGAGAGAGTTTGTACATCTCTTCTTTGTATTCATTCGTTGAGCATTCAGGAAGTGCTCAAGGAGAGCAAGGCCCTGAAGGAGATGAGGATATGGCCCATGCTGCTGTCTGAAGGAAGTGGTTTCTAAGGTGGGGGAATAGTACAAGCCTTTTGAGGAAGAGACAGACAAGGAATAGCAAGGGCCTCAATATGGTTGGGGCTCAGCAAATACGGGGACAATTGGAGGAGATGGGAAAGTAACTAGAGCCTGGTAATGAAGGGACTTGAGGTCTTTTTAGAGCAGAGTTTCTCAAATTCAACACCTATTTTTGGGCTGGATGACTCTTTCTTGGGAGAGGGGTGGCTATCCTGTAGTCTGTAGGATGTTTAGCACCAACCTGACCTCTACCCACCAGATTCCAGTAGCACACTCATCCCCTCATTATGGCAGCCAAAAATATCTCCTGACTTTGCTAAATATCCTTAGAGAGGTAAAATCCACTCCTCCCCGATTGGTAACAACCACTGTTTTAGAAGCTTCAACTTTCTCTGAATAAGATGGGAAGCCATTGGATGTAAGAATAAAATCACCTCACATTTTGAAAGCATTACTCTTCTTTAAGCTTTCTTTTCTTAAGCTAAACAACACCGACTTCCTTTCATCACCCTTGAGTAAAGTACCTTTGACCGCTCTCACTATGTCACCTACTCTGTTTTGTACTCTTCATCTAAAAGTGTGGGCTCAGGTTCTGGGTCAAGATGGCAATGTAAAAAGATGTTGAGCTCAACTTCTCCCATGAACAAATTGAATCTACAATTATATTTGGAACAACTTCCTGAAAAAACCTGAAAGTGGAGGAACAATTCCTAAGCATCAGGTAAACAAGAGAAAACTTACACGGAAGCACATAAGAGAGGCTGGGACACAATCTTTCCATAAACCCCACCCCTGGCAGTGCCCCATAGTCGGAGATAACTCAAAACCCAGAGCTTCTCCCTGAGGGAGAAGGGTTTGAACCCTACATTGGACCCCCACCACTTTTAAGACCTGCACCAGAGAGACCAACATCCAGCTTTGAAAGCCTGTAGCTCTTGTGTCCACAACACCCACAAGGCTACAGGGATCTGAGAAAAGAACTTGGTTGCTCAACTCACCTGCTCAGGGCCCAAAGCTGAAGTGGCTGATGGAGAGGTGCCCAGACTTTGTGTGGGAGAGGTTCATTTGATTGTCTTAAAGCATGGGCCTGAGGGGCAGGCATCTGATTGGCACACAATGGGGATTCTGCTGGGGTACTCTCTCAGGATGGGCATTTTGCACTCTCCAACTGTCTTGCTCCAGCTGGCAAATGCCATCTTTTTATTTAACTGTGGGCTCAGAACTGAAAATAATTGGCCAAACAAGTTTTAATACAATATAAAGGTGCACTGGCCCATCTCTTATTCTATTAATTAAGCTTAAGATGACATGTTGGTCATAAAACATGGTTGACTTATATTGTTCTTATTGTCAACCAACCCCTCAAACATTTTTACAAACTGTATATATACTTTTATTGTCACATTAACTGTTTGCCCCAGCTAGATGGAGTATTTGGCTGCAGTGGGGAGGTATGGTGAGAAGGAAAAAGTATTATTCCTCTACATACAAAATTCCCTTCCAAGAGAAAGGGTTATATTGAATTTTATATTTGTAGTTCCCTGAGAATAGCACATTAAAGTAGTAGCCAGATGGGGGCTGGCCCGCTGGCTCAGCAGTTAAGTTTGCACGTTCCGCTTCCGCAGCCCAGGTTCCCCGGTTCAGATCCCGGGTGCGGACATAGCACCACGCAGCACGCCATGCTGTGGTAGGTGCCCCACATATAAAGTGGAGGAAGATGGGCGTGGATGTTAGCTCAGGGCCAGCCTTCCTCAGCAAAAAGAGGAGGATTAGCAGCAGATGTTAGCTCAGGGCTAATCTTCCTCAAAAAAAAAAAAATTAAAATAAAAAAAAATAAAGTAGTAGCCGGTGGATTATCCATAATAAAGAGATGCCTTTTTAATAGCTTGCCTATATAACAGCCTGATGTATCCATCAGTCAACAAGCATGAATCGAACATCTGCTGTATACAAAGTACTACACAAGATACAATGATCAATAATATTTGTTGCTTTGCTCTTAAACATAGAGCAAGATCTCTATTATGTAAAAGGTGCTTTCTATTTTTCTTATCAGCAGCATTTTTTTTGTAATTTAAATTATGAACTCTACTGAATCCATGCCATTGCTATAGTCACCAGTATCCATAATGACTAAAATGTTATTTTCCTCGTTACATGCACCTTTCTAATGAGCATGCGTAAGTTTGGTTGAGTGTGAATGATATTTAGAGCAAGTGCTGGAGTTGAAACACAGTCCAGCCATACAGCTATTTTTTACTGTTATAAAATACCAGTGACCGTTCCATTCCTGAACTTGAGATACATAACACTTATTGTGCTGCACTATGTATTGTGGTGATTTATCTGTGAAATCTTTAACATAGGAAATTATGTGCAGGATAAAACTTATAAATTTAACAAATCTACTTAGTTTGTCAGAGGTCAGACTTTATCAGAAGTGTAGTTATAAACTTCTGCACTGGTCACAAAACCCCAATGCCATTATCTATAAACGATCGTGTTTGCTCATCTCAGTGGGATAAATAGGACCACATTTTGACTCTCCTTAGGTTGTTTACACAGATTAGAAAAGAAAACTTTGTAGTGTATCATAAGAATCTAAAAGAATTAATAATGAATAGGCAAGGGTTATCAAGTGCTTAGCACAATTTTATTTCCTTTCCTTTAAAATATGTAATACAGACTATCAATAAAACATTCAAATATTTATGAAACAAGACACAAATTACTGTAATTTGCCACATAGATTTCTGCAAGGAGAGTGTAAAGATCAGTCCTTTATGGGTTAAGCCATCCTGTTCCATGGACTTCTGATTAAACTTCTAACATGTGATGGCTATCTCATGATTTTTTTCTTCATATTCATAAAGGATAACTTGGTTGAAAGAATGTGGGAAAATTATTCCTACTACTATAAAAAAAATCAATGGCAATTCATGCTCTGAGATCAATATTATTATGAATAATTATTGTACAAATAACATCTTTGTAGAAAAAAATCAATCTTTTACCTACAAACAAGGATAATTCCTTCCCAACTCAAAAATGCATTAATGTATATAGAGTAAGAAGAAGCATGATCTTTATTCTGAGAATATAATAGAGGCCTATATATATATCTCTCAAGATTGAAATTTGGTAGAAAATAAAGATTTTCTTAGACGCCATTCAAGAAATCACGATAACTAATGATTTTCATGAACTCCAATTTAAGGGATTTAAGATCGCTATGTCTTGAATCTTTATGGAACAAAAAGTTATAGAACTAAATTCAGAGTATAAATAAATAGAAAGAGCAAGGAAACATTTATAGAAATAAAACAGTAGTAAGATGAACAGTTCTTCAGTCCATGATATTTTAAATTGACAAAAAATAAATAAGAAAAAAGAATAATAAGCCAATTTGGGTAAACATAATGGATAGGTATGAGAATAGAGAATATGCTTTATTTTCAAGAAACGATGGGCCATTTTCAAAAGTTGACCACATATTAAGTCTTAAAATAAACTTCCATAGATGCTAGAAAGTAGACGTTTCATAGAAATTGTTCAATGTCCAAAGTGCAATCTAGTCAATAATTGATTGAAAAGCAGAAAAATTATATCTGAGTAGAGAAAGAAAACTCCTCCCTACTTAGCTACTCTTAGGCTAGAGAGCAAATTTAAAATATAACTCTAGATTATCTATAAAGTAAATATAATAAAAACGCTATCTAAATCAGTATACCATTGTGAAAACATCAGGGGCATTGCTATCAAAGATAGAAAGAAAATAAAGGACCCGCTGTCAACATTATTGCACAATATTGTCTTGGAAGCAACAGTGAATGCAAGCAAGTAAAAGAAAGATATTAAGTCTAAACAATAAAGCACAAAAATAGATAATATGGTTGTATGAATATAAAATTCAAAAGAACTATCTTAGAAGATGTTAAAACCATACAGCTACTAGAAGCTAACTTAGAAGAAAATAATCTTAGACGATCTAGGGTTTGTCGATGATTCTTTTGATGCAACACCAAAGACACTATTGTGAAAGCCAGAATTGATAAGCTGGACTTCATTAAAATAAAAAATTTCTGCTCTGTGAAGGCATTGTCAAGGGAAAAAAAGACAAGCCACAGACTGGAGAAAACATTTACGAAAGATGTGTCTGATAAAAGACCGTTATCCAAAATATACAAAGACCTCTTAAAATTCAAAAATAAGAAAACCTGATTAAAAAATGGGCAAAGACCAGAGCAGATGCCTCACCAAAGAAGATATAGAGATGGCAAATAAGCATATGAAAAGATGCTCCATATCATCTGTCATCAAGGAAATGCACATTAAAACAAAAATGAGATACCACTACACACCTATTAGAATGACAAAAATCCAGAAGACTGACAACACCAAATGCTAGCCAGGATGTGGAACACGGGAAGCCTCATTCATTGCTGGTGGGAATGCAAAATGGTATAGCCACTTTGGAAGATAATTTGTCAGTCTTTTACAAAACTAAACATACTCTTACCATATGATCCAGCAATAGCATCCCTTGGTATTTACCCAAAGTAGCTGATAACTTACATCCACACAAAAATCTGCACACGGATGTTTATAGTAGCTTTATTCATTAATTTCCAAAACTTGGAAGCAACCAAGATGTCCTTCAGTAATGAATGGATATATAAACTTTCGCACATCCAGACAATGGAATATTACTCAGTACTAAAAGGAAATGGGCTATCAAGCCACAAAACAACATGGAGGAACCTTAAATGCTCATGACTAACTGAAAGAAGCCAACCTGAAAAGGCAGCATCCTGTATTATTCCAACTACATGACATTCTGGAGAAGGCAAAACTATGGAGACAGTAAAAAGTTCAGTGGTTGCCAGGGGTTAGGGTGGAGGGAGGGATAAATAGGTGAAGTACAGAGGGTTTTTAGGGCAGACTGATGACTTCTCTTTGAATTCTCACATGATGCAAAGAAAGCTAGCTAGCTCCCTGGCCTCTTCTTATAAGGGCACTAATCCTGTTCATGAGGGCTCCACTCTCAAGATCTAATTACTTCCCAAAAGTCACATTTCCAAATACCATCACATCGGGATTAGGGTTTCAACACATGATTTTGTGGGGACAAAAATATGTAGTCCATGGCAAACTCTTTCGAGTAAATACTAAAGAGCATGATCGCTGCATTTTTTGGTAAGAGTGTGTTCAGTTTTGTAACAAACCACCAATGAACAAGAGTTCCTTTTGTTCCGCATTCTCACCAACATCTGGGATGTTCTCTGTGTTCTGGATTTTGGCCATTGTAATAGGTGTGTTAGTGACATCTCATTTTTGTTTTAGTTTGCATTTTCCTAATGACATATGACGTGAAGCATCTATGCTTAAATTAAGCATCTTTACATCTTCTTTGGTGAGGAGTCTGTTCAGGTTTTGTGCCCTATTTCTTGTTGGGTTGTGTCTTCTTACTGTTGGGTTTAATGATTTTTTTCAAAGATGAGAGTAATAACAGCGTTTTATATGCTGATGGAGATGATCCGACTAGAGGGTGAAATATCATGTAGGAGAGTGAGGAGAATTGCTAGAGCTCAGGTCTCAAATCACCGAATTTTCATTTCTGAAAACTAAATGGTGTCTTTTAAATACGTGTGTATGTGCGTATGCATATGTATATGTGTATGTATATATATGTATATACTGAAATTATGTGTACATACTGAAATACAACTATGAAGAACTAGAAATGTCAGGTAAATCATAACGTTGTTAGATAGAGAAACATTGTACTAGAATATTTTATTTCTCTAAAATTTGCAAATTTTATGTTTTCATGTTTTAAAAACTACAACTTCGGCCAATGTCTTCATTTTATAAGTATAATCTTAGGAATAGATTCTCTCTCCCTTACATTCCCCTACCCTACCACCCCTCTGACCTAACATGTAAGAAATACAAGCCTATATGTTAGATCAGAGGGAATGCAGTGAAAGGGAATTTACTTTATTATTTAAAATATAGAGTTCTTTATATATTGGGCTAAATTATTGAATTAAATTATTTATAAATAAACGTAATTTATTTATATTTATATAAATATAAATAAAACATATAAAAATTTATAAATTATTGTTGTAAATGAACTAATCAACTTATTGGGAAGCAGGGTTTTTTTCATCCTTGTCTTTTCTTTCAGTCCTCTTAATTTTCCTATGCTTTCACATTCTTCTTTTTTCATGTCTGTTAGTCATTTAGATCGTTTTTCATGTCTTTTATGACACTAGGTTTTAGTTATAAAAGAATAGAGTTGAGCATTCCTGGATATTTTGGCTTAGTGAAATTACTCAAAGGTGTTACCATCTTTGAAAAATGTATTAAAATTTCCTGTAAGAGTGTTTAATCATGAAAAATATCTTCTCCTTGCCAAATTTGTAATTTAAATAATGCATTTTCTTAGACTAATTATCCTGACAATTCTGTTCTGAGACAGAAATAAGAAGTAAAAGATCCTTGACTTTCAAGTAATTTCTGAATAAATCAGAGAATTCTTTTGAAATACATACCCTTTTAGTTAACTTCTACTGACATGACCCCTGCTTTTAAGTTGCTTGGTCTTGTAGAAAGACAATAAATAAATAAACAAACAAATAAAAATGAATAAATATCTTAATAATGTAACGTAATAAGTATCTTAAAATATAAGAGGAAATGAGATCCAAACTATAAAGGGATAATGACAATTTCTATCTGTTATGAGAGAACAGTCTCTCACTTAGTGCTGTTCTTAGGATCATGTGAGGTAATGCATGAAAATTGCTTAATAAAGTACCTGTTGCTAGCTCGGTGTTCACTAAATGGTAGTGCTAGGAATTGTTGTTTCATTGGGTCATTGGTTAGGGTTCTCCAGAAGCAGATTGTAAGACAAGGATCTGAGTGTAAATAGTTTATTTGGTAGGTGATCCAAGAGCACTTCCATTATCAAGCTGGTTATCACTGTAAGCTTACTCCTGTGAGGGAGCTCTGGGAGATGGTGCACATTACAAGATCACACCTCAGAGTTATCCCCCAGCCCCCTCCAAGGGGTGAGGAAACTAAGGGTATTTAGCCAACGTACAGGCTGCCATTGGTAGAAGATGATTCCCAGGGCGTTAACTTTCTTATACTTCTGGCTTATACTAAGCATGGGTTTATTGTACCTGTATCCTCCCCGCAAAAGTTCTCAGCTGGAGAATTACTCATGGTCACATTAAGAAGTCTTTTGTGGTTCAGGTGAATGCCAAGAACCCACAGTGTCTGGTACATTCTATAATGGTAATTGTTATTACTGAAATCATGTAGCGGGAAAAACAAGAGTCAACCAATTTAGTCTATGAGAGAAAAGACTTTCCAAAAAAAAGTAATCAATGTGTAATATTTGAAAGATGAACTTCTGGAAGTTAGGAGTTTGCCAGATAAAGTGGGAACATCACGCAGAAAGGTCTTAAGGCTTTGGAGAATGTGGTCCCTTTGATAACTGAAAATAGCTCAGTCTGCCTGCAGTGCAAGTTAGGGATAGGCCCTCCAAGGACAGAGAGGTCAGCAAGGGCCAGACCACAAATAATGTCCCTTGCACTGTGACAGTACTTGGATCTTCTTCTGAGGACTCTTGTGGCCCACAGAAATATTTTGAGCCAGAAAGTGACATGACCTTATTTGAGTTTTAGACAGATTACTTTTTAACCAAGAATGAGTAGAAAAGTTCGGCCTAAATTGCAAGGAAGTTATCAACAGTTTTGACCTTGAAGACAGAAATGTGGCACAGGTACCTTCTAGGCCTAGGATCCAGCAGGCTGACCTGGCCTAGTGGGATGTGAGGGCTTTGGGGGCCAAGGAATAAAGGTCTTTCCCACAGGAACTAGATATTTTGATTTCTAGCTATAAAGAGCCTAAGTGGTCAGATGAATACTTGCTTTCCTGGAGAAAGGACAAGAATTGGACAGTAAAAATGAGATCTCATATTGAAAAAAAAATTAACAAACTACCTTAAGAATGAATCATATTAATCCATAGATGTTCAAAATAAAGCAATCTTGTTCATCTGGGTAGCAGAAACTTGAAAATAAAAAATAGTCCACCTAAAAACTCTTAAGAAATATTTAGCATTGGACATAGTACTAAAAAATAACAAATCTCAAAATATTAATACTAGCTATTTCTGGGTGTAGGGTTTGGAGTGATTGTAATTCTTTTGTTCTTTTGCTTGCCTGATGCATTTTTTAAATGCACATTTATACTTTCCATAAAAGTAATATTAATAACTAAAACCAATACAGTAATCTATAGAATTATCCTACTTGAGGACTATTAGTGGCATAAGAGGCCTAAGAAATCTGGTTGAAGGATGGTGAATATATTTTTTCTTCTGTTCTAGCTCTAATTGATTCACAGTTGCCTAGAGCATTGTGCTAAGAATGATGCTGAAGTTGCACTTGACTTCAGTAAGGAAGAGTGCAGTGATTGACTAGTGATGGCTGCCACGGGTGCAGAATTCAGAAATTATGGTAGCTCTGAGGTGTTTACCATTTGTGATCTACATCAGGTCCCTCATTTAAAAAATGGCAAAAATGAAGCCTTTTGAAAGGAAGGGATTTATTGCCCAAGATCACATAGAGTTGTAATTTCAGATCAATTATATGCACTTCTAATTCAAATAGAAAAAGATATATGTCCTGAAAAGTCTCACTCATATAGCAAACACTCCTTGTGAAGAATTTGCAAATAATATGAGGATCCTTTAAAATGCAAAATTAACGAATGAATAAAAATAGTCCTCCTGAGTTGTCCTAATCACTGAATCATTTTCCCTGTTCAGAATTCCACAGCCTGGGCTCATGAGGTCCACCTGACTCTGAGATCGCACACTTATTTTTAAATCCACAAACTAGCATGCCCAGACACGAGGTATCATTTCCTCCCAATTGAATAACAATCAAGACTCTGTCACTCTCCTAATGGAGACTCGTGCATAGCACCGAGCCTCCTGAAGTACATTCAGGTGAGGATGTGCGATTTTAACATCTAGACTTGCTAAGGGACTCATTTAAAGAAAAAGGGTCCTAAAAGGAGCTCTTGAAATCAACACATGATTAAACAGGGAAGAGCTGGCAGAACTCTGCATTTTTCTCTAAGGAGAGCAAAAGTAGAAGGTTATCCCTTTTAGGACGAGACCTGCTACCAACTCATTTAACAATGAATGCAACAAATGCCGGTGAAGGTGGAAAGTAGTGATGCTTAGGAACGATTTGACTGTTTTGCTACTTTGTGGACCACATTTTGTTACTTTGCAGACCCCATGGTGGAGATTGCTTCTCCTCTCAGGATTCGGAGCTGATCTTATGCATACATCTCTAAATATCAATCTCTGCCTGCATCCCTTAAGTGAGGAGTGGCCTCTTATTTGTTTGTTAGCTCTCACTTGAGTTGTCTCTTTGGTCAGGAAGTTTTTCCTACTCCCCACACTGGGTCTTGTGTCTTTCCTATACAATCGTTTGGTGTTCTTTATTTCCTGGGTCACACCACATAGTGGTGTATTACCTTGTCTGTTTACTTGCATTTCTCCCATTCCACGCTATAAGCTCTGTGAGGCAGCCTTTCATCTCTGTTTCTATTAAGAATTCTTCTGTGTCTTTAATGATGTCTACTGTATAATAAGTGATTAGTAAATATATATGAATGAAAGAACAAGTGAATAAATTAAAGACTTATCCATTGTATCTTTAGTGAGGAATTAGGAGTACACATGTCCTAGGCTCATCTCACCGGCGGTTCTAAGTCTGCCTCTCAATTCTTGTGAGGTTGATGGGAAAATGGGCATGGGGAGGGCGTTACTCCTGAGAAATCACTACAGATATTCTGAGAGGGTAAACCTCTTCCATCTGGCTTGTTTTCAAGATTTAAACTACCACCAATGTGAGAAAAAATGAGACAATAAAATCTAACCTATTCCTCTGGTTGTCATCAGACCAAAGTGATAATACATTGATTTGGGATGCTAGCATTCACAACAGTCAGAGCAAGTAAAATAATAAAAATTGTCAGTGTATAACTCTCATTAACTTGCACATTTTGAAATTGATAAAAACAAGCAAAATTGGCTTTGCTTCATTTCAGAGTAATTACTGTACTCAAAACTTAGAAAGTCAATAAAAGCATTTCAATGTATATGATACAATAATCACGCATTATGGTCCATTTTCAAACAAATCATAATTACTGTCTGAATATGACTCAAATCACCAAGGAACTTTCAGAAATGCTAAATTACTTGCAATTTGAACATGCTAAAAATGCCATGCCATTTACCACACAGAACAGATGAGTGATGGCCAGACTTGGAAAATGCCATTCATTCTAAGTGATGTGGCTGAAACGCTTAACAGATGGTATGGTCACTGAGGTTACACAAGGCCTGTTTATTAAAAAATTTCTGACTTTAGATATTTTCAGGGATTTCTAATTAAGATGCTTTTAAATAGTCTAAGCCTTCTCTGTTCTGGGAATATTAACCCAATCCAGTCCAAAAATTCAGTTTTTTCTACATAAGATGCAGAAATCGCTCCTTTGGCCATTAAGCAATTTGAGCTCCTTAAAATCTCTCTTTTGCATCTGGCTATTTGTTTAATTTAGTTAATATATTCTAATCGAGAATCTTTTATTTGCCATCCCCTGTGCTAGAGACTGATAAAAAAGAGTTCAAAGACACTATCCCTACTTTGAAAGATTCGTGGTTTAGCACAAGATGACTATTGGTGCCTAAAGGGTGAAAACATGTCTTTGGTTTTTTTTGAGAAAGATTAGCCCTGAGCTAACATCTGCCACCAATCCTCCTCTTTTTCTTTTCTTTTCCTTTTTTTTTTTTTTGCTGAGGAAGACTGACTCTCAGCTGACATCCAGGCCCATCTTCCTCTACTTTATATGTGGGATGCCTGCAACAGCATGGTTTGACAAGTGGTGCATAGGTCCACACCCAGGATCGGAACCAGCGAACTCCACCCCGGGCCACCAAAGCAGAATGTGCAAATTTAACTGCTGCACCACCAGGCCAGCCCTGAAAACATGTCTTTTATCTCAATGACTGCAGGAGAAGCTTCCTGAGCTATGGCTTGAACAGGGAGTAGGGTTCAATCAGGATGGAGTGGTTGAGAGAAAACAGAATGGCTAGTGAGTCTCTGGATGGCTGACACTAGACAACACAAGAGAAGTAGGCAGAGGGATGCCTGATCATAGTGGACCTTGAGACTCATGCTAGAGTGTGGATTTTATCCTAAGAGAATCCATTGAGAGAGTTTCACCAGGGCAGTAACACTTCAGATTTTTGCTCTAGAAGAACCTCTCTGGTTTCAGTGTGGAGGACTAATTAAAGAGAAGGAAGGTGAGGCAGATTGCAGAGGAGAGGCTAATGTAATAATTAAAGTGAGAAATAGAAGCAATCGAATATAGACTTTAGGAATATCAGAAGGAGGTCATTCCTCACTGGGAATACCGCTCTCTGAATGACAAGTGATATAGTACCTCCTTATCCTGTGGGCTGGGTGGAGTAATGTAAATCTATCCTATAGCTAAATTTAAATTGGTCCAATGTAAGTGTTTCATAAACCCCACAAACAAGGATACATCACATTTTTAAACATATTTCATAAATTATAGTTTTATGCACCTTATCTAACTTTATCATTTATTTAGCTATGCAAACATTTTTGTTGAGTGTTCATTATGTGTGTGTCACAGCGGGAGGTAAACAGGGAATTATACAGGCATAATCCCAAACCTGAAATAACTAGAATTCTTGTTAACAAGACACAAATTACAAAAAGATACTTAAAAATAATTGTAGGTCAAATTTAATAAAATGCCAAGATGTTTAAGAGAATATATGTTTTGAGAGTAAGGAAACCCGAGTAATTGATCTAGACTAGGATAGTATAGGAAGATTTTCTTGTGTAGACGAGGCACAAATCGAGCTTTAAAGAAATTGATAGAAAAAGGCTTAGAGGCCAAACCACTCTGGATTACATGACAGAAATAAAGATCCAACAGGGACAATGAATTTTGGGCATATGGGATGGGGGCGGGGGGGCAATATGGTACAATGGATGTCACAGTGTGCTTCAGAGATTGGCAGTTCTGCCCTTCTCTCCACTGACCTGCATTTATAAGGAAAGTCCAGCCATTGGGCCTGAGAAGCCAAAAGGGTTAGTTAGAAAAGAATAACACGGAAACCTGGAGATGACTAATGGTAAGAGAGTCCCGTCAGCTCTTCAATATCATACTCTAGGCTCTTCCTGGGGCTATTATAATCTTGCCTTTGGCTTCTTTGATATATCCTTTTAGCATCATGATTAATTTCCCTTTTCTCACTGAGTAACTTGAATTTGATTTTATTATTATAATAAAAAGTCACACAGATAACCCACTTCAGTAGACACAAAAATTTAAAATTCTTAACACGGGCTTCATGATTGGGCCCCCACTCACCTTTCCAGCATTTTTGTGCCGACTTTCCTGTTGTCATATTGCCTTTTTCTCGTTCGCTGGACACATCAAGCCCGTTCTCTTATGAGGGTCTTTCTAGATAAGTTGCTTTTCCTTGGATTGTACTTCATCTCTTCTACCCCTGTCCATCTCACTTCAAAGCTGAAGTGTGACTTCCTTAGATACGGCTATTGTGACAGCCACCATCCGACTTTGTTCCCTCTGTTAAATTTATCAACATGAATGATTTTTCATTTGTGTGATATTTTAATGTTTGTCTTCCTATAAATTTATGGGTAGTATATTTTTGGTTCAGTTTCATAGACATAGTGCCTATGGCATTCTGGAAACATGCACATTTTTTAATGAAGGGTTGAATGGATAGAGAGATGGATAAATGTACAAGAAGAATAAAGACATATTCTGTTAGATTTATGACTAAGTATTGCTTTTTTGGTGTTATTGCAAACGTAATGTTTGCATTTTAAACATTCATTCCAATAATTTACCCCAGTGGTAGATAGTAAAGCAATCAACTTATGTATTGACCTTTTACCCTAAGACCTTGCTATACTTGTGTATTATTTTTACGAATTTTTTTGGAGTTGCAGGAGGTGGTTTGGGACTTTCTACATAGACGACACTGTCATCTGAGAATAAAAACATTATTTCTTTCAACTTGTGTACCTTTCATTTCTTTTTCTTGTTTTATTTTACTGTCTAGGATCTCTAGTACAAGACAGAATAGGATTGGTGAGAGAAAATCCTGTTTTTTTCTAGTTGAATATCAACTCAGATAAGGTGAAAATGTGTATTGTAAACTAAAAGGCAGCCACTCAAAAATTTTTTTAAAAGAAATACAAATGATATGCTAACAGAGGAGACAAAACAGAATCATATAAAATGCTCAACTAAAACTAGAGAAGACAGAAAGTAAGGGGGGTTCCCTTTATCTAGTTTCCTTAGGGGAAAAGCATCCACTCTCTCATGATTAAGTAGGATGTTAACTGTACATTTTTTTATAGATGTTCTTTATCAAGTTAAGGAAGTTAACAAGTTAGCAAGACTATTCTCCACTTTTATTTTCTGGAAGCGATTGTGAAGAATGGATATTATTTCTTTCTTAAATGCTTGCTAGAATTCACTCATGAAATCATTTGGGCCTGTTGCTTAATGTTATTAATTGTTGATTCAATTTACTTAATAGAGATAGGGTTATTCAAGTTATATATTTCTCCTTGTGTGAATTGTTGCAGTTTCTGTTTTTTCCGCATTTCTCCATAGGATCAATAGTGATAATCCTTTCTTCATTTCAATTTCATAGATCTTGTATAAGAACCAACTTTTGTTTCATTGATTTTCTCTACTGCTTACGTATTTTCAAATTCGTTGATTTAAGCTGTAATTGTTATTATTTAGTTTCTTCTGCTTGCTTTAGGCTCTTTCTCTTTTCTCTAGCTTCCTAAAGTGGAATTTTAGGTTATTGATTTTAAATAGTTCTTCTCTTATAATACCAGCATTTAATGCTATAAATTTCCCTCTAAGTACTGCTTTTGTGGCATACTACAAATTTTTATAGATTATGTTTCATTTTCATTTAGTTCAGAATGTTTTTTGATGTTTCTTGAGACTTCTTCATTGACCCATGTAAAATTTAGAAATGTACAAGTTAATCTCCAAAGATTTTGGAATTTTTCAGCAATCCTTCTGTTATGATTTCTAATATAATTCCATTGTAGTCTGAGAGTATAATTTGGGAGATTTCTATTTTTTAAAAAACTGTTAATGTGAGTTTTATGACCCAGGATGTTGTCTGTTTTATTAAGTGCTTCATTGAGCTTGAAAAGAAAATGTATTCTGCCATTGTTGGATGGAGTGTTCTAAAAATGTTGATTAGAACAAGTTGATTGACAGTACTATTCAACTTATCTGTATCCTTACTGATTTTCTGCCTGCTTGATTTGTCAATTACTGACACATGAGTATTGAAGTTTCCAGATAAAATAGTAGATTTTTCTATTTTCAGAACTAGTTTTTGGTCTCACTGAATTTCTCTATTGTTTTCCTGTTTTTGATTTCATTGGTTCCTGCTCTGATTTGTATTATTACTTGTGTTTTACTTACTTTGTGTGTAATATGTTGTTCTCCTCTTGGCTTTGTTGTTTTTGTTCTTTTTTTTTTTTTTTTTTGCTGAGGAAGATTTTCTCTGAGCTAGTCTCTGTTGCCAATTTTCCTCTATTTCATATGTGGTCATCACCACAGCATAGCCAGTACTGAGTGGTATAAATCCATGCCTGGGAACCGAACCTGGGCTGCTGAAGCAAAGCACTCCAGAGTTAGGCCATTGGGCTGGCCACTCTCCTCAGGTTTTTTGAAGTAAGAATTTAAATAATTGACTTGAAACTTTTTCTGTCTTCTAATGTAAGCATTTTAGTGCTGAAAATCTCCCTCTCAGCACTGCTTTAAGTACATCTCACAAATTTTGATATATTTTCATTTTCTAAATAAGTTCCACAAATATTTTTATTTCTTTTGAGACTTCGTCCTTCCCTCTTGACCCGTCGATTACATAGAAATGTGTTGTTTATTTTCCAAGTGTTTGGAGATACCTTCTTATCTTTCTCTTATTCATTTCTAGTTTGATTACTTTGTGATTGGAAAACAGTCTGTATTATTTCAATTATGTATAGGTTTTTGGGTCTGTTTTAAGACATAAGATTTGATCTAACAGTGAATGTTCCTTGGGCGATGGAAAATAATGTGTTTTCTGATATTGTTGTGTGGAATGCTCTATAATGGTCATTTACATTCTATTAGTTCATGGTGTTGTTTAGTTAATTTTTAACTTTCCAAATTTTCTCTCTAGGACTTTTATCAGTTGTTGAGAGAGTGGTGTTGACCTCTCTAATTATAATTGTTAATTTGTCTAATTTTTTTTCATTCAGCTCTGTTTTTTTTTTTTAATTTACCTTAAAGCTCTGCTGTTTGTTGCATGCATATTTAGTTTTCTTGATAAATTGTTCCATGTCATGTCCTTTTATTTTTCTTTGAGGAAGATTAGTTCAGAGCTGACATCTGCTGCCAATCTCCTCTTTCTGCTAAGGAAGACTGTCCCTGAGCTAACACCCGTGCCCATCTTCCTCTACTTTATATGTGGGATGCCTGCCACAGCATGGCCTGCCAATCGGTGCCATGTCCACGCCTGGGATCCAAACCAGCAAACCCTGGGCCACAGAAGCAGAATGTGCAAACTCAACCACTGCACCACCGGGCCGGCCCCATGTCATGTCCTTTTTCGCCCCCAGTGATTTTCTTTTCTCTGAAGTCTACTTTAGCTGCTAATAGCATAGTTATTCATAGGTCTTTTTTGTTTTTGTTTAATTAACATTATCATGAAATGTCTTTTTCCCTCCTTTTGCTTTCAACCTTACGTCATGGTTACTGGGTTATGGTGATTTTCTTGTAGATAGCATTATTTAGATAATGATTTTTTTTAATCTGCTCTACCAATCCATATCTTTTTAATTGGTATATATAGAACATTTGCATTTAATGTAATTATTGATTTGTTAGGGTTTCAGCCTGCCATTTTGTTATTTATTTTTTGTTTGTATCTTCTATTTTTCATTCATCTGTTTTTCTTTTCTTGCCTTACTTTGAATAATTTGCTTTAGGATTCCATCTTATTTTATTTATACTACTTTTGAGTAAACTATATAGGTTTTGAATGGTTGCCCTAGGCATTATAATGTCTATGAGTAGTTTATCACACACTACTGGTATTGACCTGACTTTCATTTAGATTCCTATTCCCTCACACTTTTTAAATACCATTGTTTCAAGTATTTCTTCTACATATACTGAATTAACAACAGATTCCTATAATTTTGCCTCAAACTTCAAACATGATTTAAGAAAATCATGAAGAGAAGGATAGTATACTTGGTTTACCCTTATTTTTTTCACATTTTGTTATTTACCTTTACTTTCTAAAGGTCCAAGTCCTCTTCTATTGTCATCTCCTTTCTGTTTAGATGGCTTCCTTTTATCATTCTTTAAGGATGGTTCTGCTAGCAAGCAATTCTCCTAGTTGTTTTTCTTTTTCATCTAAGAATGTCTTGGTTTCTTCTTCATTCATGAAGGATAGTTTCTTTGAATGTAAAAGTTGTTATTGACAGTTCTTTGTTTTCAACACATGAAAAATGCATGTTCCTTCTTTTCTGTCCTCCATGGTTTCAAATGAGAAATTGGCTGTTATTCAAACTGATTTTCCCCTATAGGTAATCTGTTGTTTCTGTCTGGTAGCTTTTAAGGTTTTTTCTTTGTTTTGGGATTCTAAAAGTTTAATTATGGTGAGTCTTGGCATGGATTTCTATGAGTTTATCTTATTTAGGCTTCCCTAAGCTTCTTGCATTGTAGACATGTCTTTCCCTAAATCTGGGAAGATTCAATCACTATTTCTTTGAGTAATGTTTCAGCCCCATATCCTTTCCCCTTTTCTTCTGGGACTCCAATGATACACATGCTAGCTCTTTGCGATTGTCAGAGTCCCAGAGTCTCTATTCATTTTTTATCCAGTCGGTCTAATAACTCTTTGTTGTTTAGATGAAATTCTACTGATCTATCCTCAAGTTAGCCAATTCTATCATCTGTCATTTCTACTTTACTATTGAGCCCATCCAGTTTTCCATTTTTGTTATTGTATTTTTTAGTTAAGTTTGTATTGAGCAGGTGTTCATTTTTATTTTAGTATTTTATTTTTTTATTTCTACAATTTCCATTGGAGTTTTTTTGTTTGTTTTGTTTTTTGTGTGTTTGTTTTTATGGTGAGGAAGATTAGCCCTCAGCTAACATTTGTGCCAATCCTCCTCTATTTTGTACGTGGGATGTCACCACAGCATGGCTTGATGAGCAGTGTGTGGGTCCACGCCCGAGATCCTAACCCATGAACGTTGGGCCGCCAAAGTGGAATGTGCAAATGTAACCATTATGCCATCTGGCTGGCCTGTTCACTTGAGTTTTCTTAATAACATTTATTTCTTTGCTAAGGTTTTTTTGGGGAGTTTTTTTGTTTTCATTTGTTTCAAGGAAATTCAAAATTACCGAAACAATTTTGTGATGGATTTAAAAAAATCATTGCTAGGTAGTTTTAATATATGATTCACCTCTTTATTGGCACAAATTGCCATTTATTATTCAAGTTGTTGCTTTTCTGGTTGTTAGCATGATAAGTGGTTTTCACTTGAATTCTGGACATTTTGGATATTATTTTAAGAGACTTTATTCTATTTAAGTCTTCTATTTTAACAAGAACCTGTCCTCTTTAGACTTAACGTGTGCATTCTAGTTAACTTTTGTGGGCTGTAGTTCCAATGGTAGTTTAGTTTTCTAAGCCCTTGCAATGCTATTCTGGTCTGCTTTGTTCTGTGTGGGGCAGAACATGAGATCGCTAGTCTTGGTTTTACTGTCACCATTCCTGTGGGCAGATCAGGTGAATTGTTGTCAGCAGGTATGGGGCAGGATATGTGATGGTCTCCAAGCGCTGCTGGTAACATTACTACAGGAAGATCAGGACTGATGCTGCTGGCAGAAGTTGGTTGGGATGGAACAGCTCATCTGGGTTCTACTAGTGCCATTGCTGCAAGCACAGCAGACCCGCCACTGTCACTGGGTATAGCTTTCCTTGTTAAGTCCTATCTGTTCTTCCCCTTTACTGATTCTTTGGACAAAGAGAGTAGGACTTTCTGGTTTGTTTGTTGTTTTATAAGCCTTTTGGCAGTTCTGGATGGTAGAACTCTCTGGTGCCCAGTCTAGGATATATGGGAAATATAAAGAAAACCCAAGGAACTCACTGTGGTGTCATTCTTCAAGCCCTGTAGTCCCTTGCCAGTCCACCATCTTCACTCCACTTTCAAGAGTTCTTCTATGATTGTCTGTTGAATTATTTCCAGAGTATTGAGTTGCATTTAGAAAGGAGTGTCAGGGAAAAGTGAATCTGTGCCATCTTGTTTCAGAGCTTTTTGTTATGTTATTTTTATTTATTGTATATCAAGTTTTCATATATCGGTAGGTCTATTTGTCTGCCCTCTATTTTGCCCTCTGATGGTACTTAAACTGTTTCTGTCCCAGGACTATAATTATTTTGATGACAGTGGATCTGAGGTTATATCTCAATATATGGTAGGCTGGTATTCATTTTCACTTAGACTTTGCACTTACTGTGAATAATAGAAATTTGCACTAAGTGTATTATTTTTCCCAGGTAATAGGAGGTCTGGAAAAAGTCTGACTCTGGCACTGGTTCAGTAGTTCAAGAATGTTAAGGTCAAGTTCCTGTGATTTTAGGGGGATTTCCCCTCTTGGTATCAAGAGGTCTATTCAACCTCCAGCTCTTGTCAACAATTTGGGTAGAAGAAAAATAAAGGACAAAGAAGTTCCTTGAGTGAATTTCTGAAAGATTCCAGAAATGGAATTAGAATTGCTGGATCAGAGGTTTTATGTGAAATATGTTACCAGATTGCTTTAAAAAGATTGTTTTAAACCTTCAATGTATGGGAGTTTTCTTCTCTATATTCATGATAACAGCAGACATTGTGGATTTTTTTTTCTATTTTTGACCATCTTTTCAGTGATATAATATTTTTTCAGTTTCATTTGCCTGTTTTCTGACTATTAGTGATTTGGAGCATCAGTTCCTGTATGTTTTTGGTCACTGGAATTTCACTTTCAGAAATTGTCACTTATAATTCATTATTTTCCCTCTGGGATGTCTTTTTCATATCTATTTTAAGTGTTCTTTGTATATAAGAGATATTATACTTTGTCTCTCATCTCTGTTACATTTCTTCCCAAAAATCTATTCTGTAGTTGTTTATTTATATCTTATAGCATACAACTTTTAAAATTTTGGTACAATTAAATACATATTTAACTTTTGAAAATATATATTACGGGGCCAACTGGGTGGCGCAGCGGTTAGGTTCACATGTTCTGCTTCTCAGTGGCCTGGGGTTCACTAGTTCGGATCCCAGGTGTGGACATGGCACCACTTGGAAAAGCCATGCTGTGGTAGGCATCCCATATATAAAGTAGAGGAAGATGGGCATGGATGTTACCTCAGGGCCAGTCTTACCTCAGCAAAAAGAGGAGGATTGGCAGCAGTTATCTCAGGGCTAATCTTCCTCAATAAAAAAAAAAAGTTTGTATATTACAAGTTTGCAATCTTGTAGGATTATTTTTCTGACTCATACATTGTAAAGTAGATACTTACAGTTTTTGTCATTTCATTTATGTCTTTAATGGACCTAGAACTAACTTTTCAAATGGAGTAGTATGGAGTCCATTTTAATTTTATTTCTGTTAGAAAAATAGTTGAATCCTCCCATTATATAACCTGTTATATTCCCAGTGAATTGAACGGTTTCTGTCATATATTAATATCTCATATATGGGACTCTAATTTTGGATTTTCTCTTTAGTTCCATGAATATATTTGCCTGTTCCTATGCCAATACTGCTCTGTGTTATGTTATGTTCTGATAAGGATGCTTACTCCTTTCCTCAGTGCTCTTCTTTTTGCTGATTGTCTTGGCTAAGTTAGTTATTTAATCTTTCATATGAACCATAAGTTGATAATTATAGAATACAACGTTCACAGGTAGACACATTGAAAATCATTGTTGAAATTCTGTTTTAAATTGCATATTGATATTTGATTTTTAATCAAATACATGGTAAAAATTACCCTTTTTAGTAATTTTTGCACAATTTTATAATTTTCTATTTGTTCTAGATCTCTCGTTAAATATATTCATAATTACTTTTTACTATTTTTATATTTGTATAGTTATATTTTGTGCATATGATTGTATACATTTATTTAGGTTTTATACAGCTAAATTAAGTAATTCTTTCATTCATTCTAATAACATTTAAATTTGATTCTCTGGATTTTCAAGATGTAAAATAATATCCTCGGAAAATATAAGATAGATATTTTCTCTTTTTCTCCTGTGTTTTTTGCTACTTATTTTATTTTCTTCTTTGTCCTAATTATTTTATTTTCTTCTTGTGCATTTTTCATCACTTCTAAGTCAATTATCAACAATTATTATGGCCATGATTGATTCAAATAAAATTTTACTATATATAATAACAATTAACACCATGACCCCTTGTGGTTCACTCCATGAATGCAAGGTTGGTTCAATATTAAAAAATCAATCAGTGTAATCTACCATACTAACTGACTAAAGAGGAAAAAACCCCATGATTATACCAACTGATGCAGAAAAATCATTTGACAAAATTCAGCAGCCATTTATGATCAAAAAAACTCTTTGAATGTAGGAGTAGATGGGAAATTTCTCAACCTGATAGAAAGAATCTACAAAATATCTTCAGTTAACATTGTAGTTAATGGATTAAGACTTAATGTTTTCTCCTAAGATTGGGGACAAAGAAAGGATAGTCAGTCTCATCACTCTTTTTTACCATAGTACTGGAAGTTCTATCCAGTGCAAGAAGGCAAGAAAATAAACCAAAAGACATACCGATGGGAGAGAAAGATATAAAACCATTTCTATTTCTAGATGACTTTATTGTCTTCACAGAAAGTCCCAAGGAATCTACAAAAGAAAAAATCTGAGAATAAGTGAGTTCAGCAGGATTGCAGTATACAAGACTAATACACAAACAACAATTTTTAATATACTAGCAATTAATATATGAACACTGATATTAAAACTACAACATCATCTATAATTGCTCAAATTGTGGTGCTTAGCGTGAAATCTAGCAAAATATGTACAGGACTTCTATGTTGAAAAGTGTACAACTCTGAGGAAAGAAATCAAAGATCTAAATAAATTTAGAGACATACAATGTTCACAAACTGGAAGACTCGACATGGTGCAGAAATCAGTTCTCTCCAACTGATACACAGGTTTAAAACAAATCATACCAAAATTCTAGGAATATTTTTTATGGACATGGATGACATTATTCTAAAATTTAAATAGAAAGAAAAAGAAAAATTAGACATCCAAAGGCAAAACTTTAACCTTAATCTAAGTCACATCTTATACAAAAATTAATTACAAGTAGATCACAAACTGAAATGTAAAATATAAGACTTATAGAAAAGTAAATAGGAGAAAACCTTTAGAACCTAAGGCTGGGAAAAGAGTTCTTAAATTTAACATAAAAAGCACAATCCATAAAATGAAAAATTTATAAATTGGAAGTTTTTAAAATTAAATACTGCTATGCAAAAGGCCCTGTCAAGAGAATGAAAAGACAAGCTAGAAACTGTCATAAAATATATTCAAACTACATATCTGACAGAGGAATAATATCTAAACTATATAAAGAACTCTAAAAAGTCAACAAGAAAAAATTCAAGCAAATCAATTAGAAAATGGACAAAAGATGTGAACAGACGTTTCACCAAAGGGGATACATAGATGGCAAATAAACACATGGAAAGATGTTCAGCATCCTTAGCCATTAAGGAAATGCAAAGGAAAACATTAAGGGAAACTACAGTGAGATATCACTACACATCTATCAGAGTGGTTTAAAAAATACTGACAAAGCCAAATACTGGTGATGATGCAGAGCATCTGAATTGTCATATATTATTGGTAGGAATGTAAAATGGTACGGACACTCTGGAAAAATGTTTGACAGATCCATTGAAAAAAAAAAAGCAACTAGGGCCTGGCCCCGTTGCTGAGTGGTTAAAGTTCCACTCACTCTGCACTGGCAGCCCTGGTTCTCGGGTTTGGATCCCAGGCACAGACATACTCCACTCACTAGCCACACTGTGGAGGTGTCCCACATACAAAAAAATAGAGGAGATTGGCACAGATATTAGCTCAAGGCTAATCGTCCTCAAACAAAAAAGAAGAGGACTGGCAGCAGATGTTAGCTCAGGGCAAATCTTCCTCAGAAATAAAAAAAAGTAAATAGCATACAAACCACTAATTGCACTCCTGAGGCATTTATCTCAGAGAAGTGAAAACTCTTTTTCACACCAAAACCTGCACCTGAATGTTTGTAGCAGATTTATTTATAAAAACCACAAGCTGGAAGCAACCCAGATGTCCTTCAACTAGTAAGTTGTTAACCAACCCGTGATACACGCATATCCTGCATTACTACTTGACAATCAAAAGGAAAGGGCTGTCAATAAATTTAACAATCTGGATAATCGCCAGAGAATTATGTTGAGTGAAAAAAAGCCAGGTCCAAAAGATTACATAAGCTATGGTTCAATTTACATGATATTTAATAGATGAAAAAATTATAGAAAAGGAGAAGAGAATATTAGTTGCTAGGTACTGCGGAGGGAGGTATGGAGGTATAAGGAAAGTGGGTGTGGCCATGAAAGGGCAACAGGAGTGATTCTTGCAATGATGGAAATGTACATCTTGACTGTACCAATGTCAGTATTCTGGCTGAGATATGCAAAACAGAGTCGCACAACGTTCCCACTAGAGGAAACTCGGTAAAGAGCACTCTGGATCTCTCTGCATTATTTCTTATGTAGAATGTGAATCCACAATTATCTCAAAACAAAAAATTTAATTTAAAAAACAGTAAGATATATGGCACTCAAATGCAATATAGGAACTGTGTGGATCGTGATACAAAAAAGAACAGCACTCAGAAGTTTTGACAACCAAATAATTTGAACATGGCCTGATTATTTGGTGATACCAAAAGAGTTATTATTTTGTTAAGTGTGACAATGGCACTGTAGTTATGTAATAAAAGCAAGTGTTTATCTATTCAAGATTCATACTGCAGTACTAGGTCAAAAGAAGGGTGATTTTCTTTGAAATACTCTAGAAAAAATTATAAAAGTGATTGTGGAGGTTTTATGAAACAAGATCGATAATATTTGAGAAACAAAGTGGTGTACAAACTATATTTTCTAGTTTTGTGTATCTTTCAAATTTCCATAATTAAAAACTTAAAAGAAAACTTTCACTCTCAATTGATTTTCTAATCTCCCTGTGGCCCAGCTGACCTTCCTTTTCCAGGCAGAGCCCAACTTTCTCCTCTCTCTCCAGGGTTTTCAGTCTTTTCTTAAGCTCTTTACATCCATTGCTCAATGCTTTTTGTTTGTTTCTGTTTTTTTTTTAACTGTTGTGGTCTCTCTGGAGTTGGACTGGGGAAAGCAGCCCATGACCTTTATCCTCCTCTTACTCCTGACCTCTTCTTCTGGAGCACTGGATAGATGGTGAAACTTCTGGAATTTATCATTATTAATTTTCTCTTACTTTTCAGTTTCGTTTTTACTTGGTGATGTTATTTTTTTCTTGAAAGATTCCCAGACTCAATCTTCAAGGTCACTAATTCCCTCTGTAACCAAAGGGCCCTAGTCCATCTATTGAGTTTTTATTTTAATTAACATATTTTAATGTCAGGATACCTAACTGAATTTTAAAAAAACAAGTTATAAACAAACAAATAATAAATAAATGAAATGATAAAATGATTTTCCATTTTCATTTTACTGCTGTGTTATCTTTCTTGGAGGCTGCATGTCTTTTCAAATTTTCTGTGGTTGTTTTGTTCCAGTGATGCTTCCCTCAAATCTTGGTTCTCCAAAACACAAATGCTTTTTTTTTGTTGATCCTAGTAGGGAAATTTCTTGATAAACCGGACTGTTCTGAAGGCAGTTACTCAAATGCTCACTGAAGTGGATGCAATAGGGGCTCCTCCTTGTCAATACATTTGGTTTTGGGCTTGAAACTCTTCTCCTGTATATTCTGAGTACTGATTTCTCCACTTTCTGTTTCTATGTACACATAATCTCTCACTTCTAATTTTGAAGAATTTCTGAGGGCTGGCCCCATGGCCAAGTGGTTAAGTTCATGCACTCTGCTTTGGTGGCACAGGGTTTTGCTGGTTCGGATCCCGGAGGTGGACCTAGCACCACTCATCAAGCCATGCTGAGGTGGCGTCCCACATAACAGAGCCAGAAGGACCTACAACTAGAACTATGTACTGGAGGGCTTTGGGGAGAAGGAAAAAACCCCAGAAAACTGGCAAATGATGTTAGCTCAGGTGCAAATCTTTTTTTTTTTTTTTTTAAAAAGAAAAATTTCTCAAAGAAAGAGATAGCGTCAACAACATGGAGGGCTATGAGGTCTCAACACTCATCCCCTCCAATAAACAATAAATAAACAACTACAAACTTACAAAAATAGCTCACAGAAAGCTCTGGACTACAAGGAAGAAGCAATAAAAACCCTGGAGAACCCAAAAACAGAGATAGCCACATAGAAAAGTACAAGACAGCCAGCCCCCATGGCCTACTGGTTAAAGTTTGGCACACTCCGGTTTGGCAGCCCGCATCCAGTTCCTGGACATGCTGAGAGTTTGTACTAATTTATATACAATAGCTAATTTAAAGGAAAGGAACCCTCTCCCGCAAAAATATGTGTATCTCGTGAGTATGTGTGTATGTGTGTGCATATACATGCATATAGTCACTGAAAGTTTCTTTTATATTTTTCTTCCTTTTATATATTCTCAACCATCTTCTATAATTTTCTTTTTTTAGAATCAGGAAAAGCAAATCAATACTAAATCAATCTTTCTGGATACTTCTTAGCCGTTTGTATGAATTTATTAGCTAAAATGAGACTGTTGGATTTCCTGGGGAGTCCATTAATCCATGCCATTTCTTTGATTTTTCACAGCACAGGTAATTCAGAGCTGATTAGAATCCACAGTTTCTTTGTAAATCCTAATATTTATTTCATTGATTTACTGGGTTGAGAAGAATCAAAATGAGAATCCTGAGTAATTCATTTTAGAAAAATTGCCTGGCTATTATTTCAATTTAAAATTATTTAATATTAAAAAAAAGTTTGATATTTTCTAGTAAATAAAACTCAGTTGCTCTTAAAAATGTTGTCAAGTGGCCAGTCCTTAAAAATCTGCCTGAACAACTAGATAAAAATGTTATGTAATGAGAATTTGAGTTGTTTGTTTAAAAAGCACTGAGAAAAGGCTTTTACTTATCAGATTACATTTCTCTTGCAACACATTTCTAATATTTGGATTCAAAGACCCTTTTTTCATGGTTTGAGAAAAGGAAAACATCAGGCTAACTACAAAGCCCACAAATTCCATATTAGTGGGCTCCCATTGGGTGAACGGCAATGAGTCCAGATCACCCAAATGTTTGCAAGCTCCATAAAATGATATTGAAAAGGAATTGACATTAGCTTGTCTCAATATACCTAAATTGTACTCTTGACATCCCACAAGTAATTTTATTTAAGCCTGATTAAATAATGAGTATTAATTAGAAGTACCATTAGAAGTACTAATGTCAGAAAATTATGTGAATGACTATGAATAGGAATGAGTTTTTCTTAAAAGGAATGAAATTTTTCATTGTCAAATATCTTGAGAAGTTAGTTTTGTGGCAGAAAAATGAAAATCCAGGAGGTGAGCCTCAGACAAGAGTGAGAGAAAATTTCCTCCTCTCTCTGGGTAAGAAGTAAGGTATAATACAGAGCATGGAGATTTTTAGTGTGTTGCCTAAGGAGGGAGGGAGGGTTGAATTTCCTCTCAGTGTGTGGAGACAGCCAAGAGCAACACAGAGAAGTAGCTCAGGCAGGGCTCCTCAGGAGAAGCTGTGACTTAGTCTATGTGTTGTACTTCCCTCCCATTATCTCAAGTGCTCAGTAAACTCTGATGAGAAAGGAGAGTCTGGGCTTTTCAGCAGTATGGTGAATAGAGAGGATGATCTTTCTCCATGCTTGAGATAGAGTAAAAAGTGGAAAGAAAGGAAGATCTTTCTTCATGCTTAGGATGGAGTAGAAAAGTGGGAAGATCTTTCTCCATGCTTGGGATGGAGTAGAAAAGTGGAAAGAAAGGTCTTCCACTGAGCTCATGGAGGGGAATAGTTGGGTGGTCACTAAATGCTGCAGATCCATGCATTTTTGAGGGTCATCAGAGCAGCAGCAGCAGCGTGGGGATAGAACCAGGTCGTAGTGAATGATCTGTTCCTGAAGACAAGTCGGCATAAGCCTGTCTGAAATAGTTAATAGACACTTACAGGGAGACTAATTTTAGCCTATAAATCACTGGGAGTTCGTGGTATGAGCATGTGTGTTTCATGAGATTTTTCTGCACTGGACTTTTCCCAATATTGACTTATTTTTGTCTGAAGGGAGCCAGGTCTGGGCTATGGTTTATCAGCCTCATTATTTCTGACTTTGCTGTAAGCACCATCTTCCCTAAAGAATCTTCACACTGCACCCTCCCAGTCTACACTTGCTATTTCTTTCCTTTCTGTGGCTCATAACAGCTCTCCAAGTGTGAGAGGCATCTTAACACACTGGTAAGTGATAGAAAGAAAGAAATTCCAAGGTTGGGGATGAGGGTGGGAGGCAGAAGGGGAGGGAGGAGATAATCACACAGATTAGCCTCTCTTACTAAAAATAAGATGTGTGATACTCTGAAAAGCAGAGATTTTTAACTGCTAAATCCAAATTTCTAAATGGAGTGTGTCTCTCTGGGACATCAGATTTTGCAAGAGAAATGACTAACAAATACTAAGGACCCCAGAGTACATGGGTCCATTTTACGTTAAATACACACTGCATAGGGAAATTAGTTGTCTATTCTAACATGAATAGGCAAGCAGTGTCATCTAATTTCATTTGAAAATCCAGTGTTTAGGCTTTGGGGAGGAAAAGGTCATGGTTTGGACTTTTGTCCCTCACTTGCCACTTTGTGAAGAAACTCTGCTCCAGTATTGGGTGTTGTGTTAAAGTGTTACATGCTGAAATGTGATGAGCTATGAATTACATTGGCTTGTAGAGTAGTAACTGAGCTATACTCTCGTGTCACTTGATGTAGGGGGATGTCATTTCCTCATCAAGTCATTCCACAACAAATCACTTTGTAATACATTTACACACAGATTCAATGTAAAAGTCAATGCAAGAAAAGGGGAAAATCAAAGTGCAGAAGAGTAATCTATGGCCATAATTAGGGGTTTTTGTTTCCAAATGAACTCAATACTCCCATTCTTAGGTGAAGTTATTATGTTCATAGGCCCCTCCTCCTTGGAGTAGTGGTCTCTGGGAGATCCCCGTGTGAACTTGAAGAGACAAAGGCAAACAGTCTGTTGGGTTTTGGATAAATGCATTATTCTCATGAAGTCAGTTCTGTACAGAAGTGAACAATGTAATGTCTTATACTTATCTCATAGAAATGCATTTGAACCAAGTTTATAAGAATCTCCAGAAACTGCTTTACCTCGGGAAATAGGAGGGAGGAGTATGGAGTCTATAGTCTCCTGAGTCACATATAGAATAGATGTGCCTTTAGACTATTCAAGACAGAGAATATCCCGAGATGTTTGCCGATCATCTCAGCATCTCACTCTTCTATTTCCCAAGTTGTCTAACTTTTGAAACTGCAGAGGATAATCTAGGTCCCTATCAGAATTATAAAAAACTTAGAAGCAAGAAAGACATAAAAATTAGTAGGTATCTCAAAGAAAGTGACTAATCAGTGGCTTTCAAACATTTTTCATTGTGCTGCACTATAAAAAATGCATTTTATATCACAACCCAGTACACACTTACGTATACATATATATTTACTTTAATTATGTTTGCTGCACTCACATATTTCCTTTTATTTTTATTCTATTTCATTTAAAAATGCTTTTGATCCATTAAGTTGCTATAATGACTACTTATGTGTCTCAATCTACTGGCTGGACAACCCTGAGTTTTACTAATGAAAAAAATATACACTACATATACAAAAAAACCAACAGATTTAGACATACTCTATCTGGGTATCCACGAAATATGAAAGGGTCATGTAGAAATGGAACACATTCAAAAGTTTTCTGACTTGCTTGCACAATGTAAACTGCTTTAATATTAAGCTTTTGAAGGTACCTGAGAATAACAAAGGATACTTTGCCTAGTTTTCCCTGATAACAAGGCTTGGGTTGTTAGAAATGAATGGGCACAAAGAAATGCCAAAGAGAAGGGATTATTTTTCAAGAAACTGATTGAAGAGTGATTGGAAAAAGATATTTAAAAAACCTGGCCTTGCAGAAATAATCAAAAGTTCCCTCGAGACACGGAGGGAGGAAAGTTACCTTGCAGAGGTTCACCAGGCTCAAGAGGGTCAGGGAATCCTAGATAGCTAAGAGAAGGGTATGTATCATAAAAAGCCATTGTACCAGGATACCAGCTTCAAGGACGCGAAAAAGAAAATGAGAGAAAGAGAAGAGAAAAGAGCCTCTTTAAGTGGGGGGGGGGGGGGGGGGGGGGTTATTGGAGAAGAGATATGAATGAAATGAATAGTAAACTGTTATAATCAAAGAAGAGTTCAGAGGAGTGGGCAGGATGCATTTTTAGATGAGGCTCTGCGGAGCATAGTAGGAAAAAAGAGGGGGATTTTACTCTTAGTTAAGTGGAAAGTGATTGGAAATGTATTTTAACTAGCTTAAGACAAATTCCCTGAGTGAAAAGATGTTTGAAAAAATGGTGTCACTTTTTTCAGATTGACAGACTACCAAATAGTTCCTGAGAAAGTGACATACAGGATGTTTGTGGTTCATAATGGAAAAGAGTGACAAATTCAAGTATTGGTTCAGATTAGAACATCCAAAATGGTGAAAACTCTGGACTAAATGTTCTAAGAACTCCCAAAGGACCTGGATTTATTCATCTTAGAGAAACAAATACTAAAGGGAGACAAAATCTGTGTATACAAAGACGGCATCTTTTGTGTAGAAAAGAATAACACATTTTTGTAGTTTGAGTCACTCTTGAATCTAAGAAGGACGTGATCCTTCATGGAAAGGAGGACTGAAGATTTCTAATACTGTCTCCAACTCTAGGATTCTGTGACTCTAGGTTTTGATGGACAAAACTTGAGAGATGCAAGACCATTATAAATTTTGGCTTTCCCATAAAGTTGCCTCCTAAAGGTGGCTCTGTTAAAGGAAACAAAAACATGCAGGATGTTTTAGAGCTAGCATCCATCTAAGCAAAGAGAGTCAAAGAAGTTTTATCTTTCACGCCAAATGAGATGGACTGATACTGGCCTTCTGTAATATGTTGACATGGATTCTAAAACCATGCTTGGAATGAGCAGGAAGACGGTTGGCAATGTCTGTCATGAGCATAGCAAAATAGAATAGTTCTTTAAGGTTGATTTTGTTTGTCCCTTGTTTAGTATCCAATTTTGAGACATTAGAAGCAATTCATTTTATCTTCTAAAAGAAAAATGACATAGAAATAAAATACACTTTTAGAATTACTTGAGATTATTTCATATGTCATGGCTATTCAAATAAAGTATGTCAACAATTTTGAAAATCTAAATCTGAACTCAACATGTGCCATAGTTCAAAAAGAGTACAGCATGAAGACAGGAGACCTGAATCTTAGATGACTGCAAACCAGTAACTGATCCTGGGTTCATTGCTTAACACCCTGGTTTAACAGAATCGCTATAAAGTTACTTACATGTGTATGTTAGTGATCAGGTAAAACTATGTTTTCTAGTCACCAAAAATCAAAGAAAGGGGAAATAAACCTTCGAGAAGTGTTTTTGTATTTACTTCCTATAGTTTTATAAGCTAGGAAGTCTTCCTTTGAATGCCTAAAATACAGCACTGTAATAAGTTGGGTTCCTCTGAAAATCACATGAACTCTTCCAGATTACAAATTTAGAAGTAATTTGACAGAGCAACTTAGTATTTTAAATAGCAGCCTGTATGTAATTCATTTGTTTGCCAAATAGTTCCTGCTTAGATCTGAGAAACACAAAGCATAAATTTCGTTGAGTATTCTAATGAATGTAGTGGAGTATTTTAGGGGTAGCTTTGCAGACAGAAGTTTGCCCTCTGCCTGGATATCAACTGTAGTTAGCTAGTAGTAGGAAATGTGATTTTTTTTTTAGTTTAGAAATTATAGAATAGTAAGTATATGATGCCTAACTAGTACCCAATTTTGCTTTCCTTTCAAGAGTAATAATACAAGTAAACATGACCATTAATGACCTGTTAAATCAGATAGCTGTGATTTAGGTTAATTTTGAGAGAGGCTCATTTGCACGTTAACTCTTTGGGGGCAGGGTAAATATGTGTAATTTTGAGTTGCATACTGAGTACTACTAGGAGAATACCAGTGTATATTCTTAAAGCCATTTTTGGTGAATAGGTGGACTCTAAGAAACTGAGTCAGTAAATTTCTGATTAATCACAACCAAATTTATAGGCACCTTAAACTGCTTCATTTTTTCTCAACATTTGTATTTTAGGAAACTAAGACATAAGAAAATACTATTGTAATATATTTGTGGTTTGTTTGTCTTCATATCCAGATGATAAACTCCATGAAGGTGGGAACCTGTATATAATGTTTATCTTTGAATCTTTTGAGTCTAGGAAAGAACATGATAGATCCTAAATAATTGCCTGTTGAATGAATGGATGAAAACCCCTGATAGAATTTAACTCAAAGGGAAACAAAAACAACCCAAAAGAAACAACTTACATGTTGGAGATACCTAGGTATCTTCTGGAGCCTACGCACTAATTTTTAAGTTTAAGTTTGTTGAGAATGAGACACCAGGAAATCCTTGAATTGTGAATAAATTATCATTACAGGGTCATTAGGCTATAACTTTTTATGGCAGGAATATGAACTTGAATTAATAGAAATATTTCTCATGGACCAAAGGTACAGTGTAGCATTATGTTTAAGGTCTTTAATTTTGAATCAGTCTTATCTGCCTTCAAATACCCACTTGGTCACTACCTCTATAATCGTGGGCAAATTATGTAACCTCTGTAAGCCTCAATTCTCTTATTCCCTTATCTGTAAAATGGGAATGAGAGTATCTACTACCTCATAGGATGGTTTAGAAGATGAAATGAAATTATATCTGTATATAATATAGATAATATGTATATAAGTGCAGTAATTAGCACATGGTAAACAACAGATGATAGCTGTGATTAAAGTGATAAATTTCAATTTACTAATAGGTTTATTGGAAATTTTATTGAAAATTTAAAAATTAAAGTTGTTTTTCTGTTCTGGTAAACAGAGTTTTAAAATCCTCAGTTAACAAAACTCAGTGAATTTTCTGGTGAGTTATTTCAAGATTTTCCTAACTCAGTCACAAACCATTGATTAATCTTTTGTAAAGGGGACAGTATAAAAAGGAAATTAGGTTTGAAATATTATGCTATCAGAAATGGAAGAGTATTTAGAAACAAAAATTTATAATCTCTGAAATCATGATATCAATGGGAAAATAGAAATTCATTTATATATCATAATATACATATTGTTCTGAAAGTGAATAGGTATTTTAGGTTAAGAGGCCCTCAGGTTTTTGAGTGGAGGAGCTTAGCTTTTACATTTCTAAATGAAGATGGCAACATCTGCCTTTTCTCTCTCTCTTTCTCAAGTGAATAGATATATAGACATAAAAATATATATAAATAGAAATTGACATAGCAATTAGTACAATGCTTGGCACATTATTGACAATAATAATAATGAGTTTGCTAATAAAGCTCTTCGAAAACATGTTTAGCCAATTAAGGCTAAAAACGTCAGCAGAATGTCCAGAAGAGACAGTTATAAATACCACAGGGAAATAATTACTACAGTCAGAAAATATCATTGATTATACTAATTTATCTTCAGGGACTTATTTTAATTCCAAGTTGATGATATCTGTTTCTCTGCAAGAATGGGAGTTAGACCTTAACATTTCCTCAACTGTGTCAACATAAATGGATTTTATGGAGTACTGACGTAAGAGTGATTTTCTCTTGCTTTCATTCCCTTTCTGTTACTTTGAGAATCTTCTTCCTGAGAAACTAATAAGTATGTAAACTTACGTCATTGGGATTTCTTTTCTTTGCAAACATGTACAGGGCAGCATGGAGGCAAACTAGCATAACGCACAACTATCATTATTCACATGATATGAGTGCCCACGCCATTACACTTTGATGGGAATTAAAGAAAGACACTTTGCCATTATGATTATGATAACATTTTTTTTTTTTTTTTTTGCTTTGTATCTTGCTTAAGGTAAAAATAGACAAAAAACAAAGTATGGTAAATTGCACGTGCTTTGTTTTTACTTTGCTTTCTGAATGTAAAGGGACCCTGTGATAGTTTATTTTATGTATCAACTTGCCTGGATCATAGGATGCCCAGATATCTGGTTAAATATTGTTTCGGGGTTTGCCTGTGAAGGTATTTCGAAAAGCGATTAGCATTTGAGTTGGTAGACTGAGTAAAGTAGATTGTCTTCCCCAATGTATTTGGGCATCATCGGATCTGCTGAGGACCAGAATACAACAAAAAAGTGAAAGGCGGTTGGTTGAATTCACGTTCTGCCTGAGTGCTTGAGCTAAGACATCGATCTTTTCTTTCCCTCAGCACTCCTGGTTCTCAGGCCTTCAAACATGGACAGCAATTGACACCATCGGCTCTCGTTCTCAGACCTTCAAATTACACCTCCAACTTTCCTGAATATCTAGCTTTGAGACATCAAATCATGGGACTTCTCAGCCTCCAAAGTCACATGAGCTTGTTCCTTATAATAAATCCCATTATATATATATATTATATAATGCATATATATCTCATACTGGGGTCTGTTTCTCTAGAATACCTTGATTAATACAAATGTATAAGATATGGAAGACATGGAGCTATAACAAGACTCCTGAAAATAGGAGCCTGAGGTATGAAAGCTGGAGGAGCTCTTTACCTTTTCCCACGCTGGGAAATACTTTAGATAATGTAGATCATATTTGAAGAAATAAAGTCTCAGTCTGGAATTGCTGGAAATGTACTAAAGTCTGGGTTTTCCCCAACAGAAAAACTTTAATTTGAATTACACTTAAGTGCTTATTGCTTTGTCAAAGTAGGACCTGTGACAGGTGGAAACTTAGTGGGCCAAGGTGTATGAATTAATCTAGTTTGTGGCTTAGAGCAGAGGAAGAAAATTGAAACAAACCTCTAATAAATGATGACATCCATTACGTGTCTGCTGACAGTCTTTCCAAGACCTTGACACAGGATGTAGTGGAATTGCAATGAAACCATTTTCCTTCATCATTCAACAAAGAAACTATTGATTTCTCTCAGTGCCACCAGCTTCTGATTTTCCTTTATTGTGTGCATGCTAACAATATCAAAAATCCCCTAGTTTTGTAAACTCTTTTTGGAAAGTGCAAATGCAATTGAGATCTCTGAAGTGATAAAAAGTTTCTTTGCCAAGCAAAGTTTTGACTGTAAGAAAAGTATGGGCCATCTGGGATCTTGGCAGCAAATCTGGTTTGCTACTCTTGGAACAAGAAATTCTTCTGTTATTGTAACCCATGGGCATCAACTGATTTAAAAGATGCTTCTAGAATAATTCTTTCCCACTGGCTTAAAAGTCACCAAGTAAAGTTTTGTCAAAAGAATTTTCTCCTATGCAGACAATCTATGACAATAGCAAAGAATCTTCCACATATTTGAATGAAATTTAGGCATAAGCTTCACTTTTATGAGAAAGAAGGAAAATGTTCGCTTGAAGAATAGTTTGACAATAAGGAGTTTATTAATTGCTTGGATTAATTAGTAAATTCCTTGAGCCATATGAATAAAATAAATTTTATTATTCAATGTCATACATTCAGCCATCTCAAGTGCTACCTAAGGTGGCTAGTAAACCAGTCTGCCATGGTACAATGAAGTATTGATGGCAACAAATAAATGGAGTTTCCCGTGCTGGAGGAAGTGCTTCTTAGTGGCAAACTCTCTTCAGTTCTCTGCAGGTAAAAATTGGCACACCAGAGCAGTGTCCAACTTTTCTGAAGGTTAATATTCTTAAATGACTTTAAAGTTGATTTGTAGATTTCTAATCCTTTACTATTACTCAAATTATGGATGACCTAAAACTTGCCAAAAACAATCTTGTGAGCAAAGGAAATACTTCAAGTCCCATTCCATCAATGAGTCCTGTAGAATCCTGTTGATCATTAATGCATGAGTACCAATGTCCAGCAATGAGAGTTTTTCAATTTGTATTTTATTTGCTACCTTTTGAGCTAGCATTTTCATCATTGTTGTCCTCAAAAAGATCAACAGAAATCAAATGGTTGTAAAACATGAAATGCATCGCCAGAAGAAACAGCACCCCAAAAATTTAACTTCATCTGTAAAGCAAACAACATTGACTTTTTAAAAAAAAATGTGCTTTTGAGCTAAATTGAAATTTAGTTTTCAGTGTTGCTTTCCCTTTTTAGATTTATTTAAGCTCTATAAAAATGTAAAGAAAGCTTTCAATCCATATGAAGGGCATAAATTTCCAACTCGGTAAAATAAACAGCACATGTATGTTCCCTGTACTTGGAAAACTTTTTGTCTACTCTTTGCTTAATTCATTATTTTATGTAGATTTCAAATCAGCCATTTATTTCTGAGAAAACTGTTTCCTGACTTCTCTCGTCCAGGCGAATTTGCCTATTCTATATTCTCACACGACCAAATACCAGCCCTTCATAGCACTTATCATAGATGCCATTTTATGTATTTGTGTGAATTTTTTAAACTGATATGCTCTTCTACCAGCTTCATCTTCTGTGAGAGCAGGGACTCTGCCTGTCTTTCTCTACTATTGTTTTCCCAGCACCTAGAAGAATGACTGCACGTGGTAGGAAGTTGCTACGTCTTTACTAAAGAATAATGAAATCTTACCCAATTGAAAGCTTCTTGAATTTGACTAAAAAGAGCAATAGTTCTGTGGTGGAGAAGACTAACACTTAACACCCTGAGAGACAAAAACTGTGACCTTCAAGCTGCTAGGCCATTGATTTGCTCAGGTTCTAGAGAATTTGAGAGACAGATAGACAGACAGACTCAAGACAATTGCAGACATTTTAGGCTAGATAATTTTGTTGAGCCTTTAAACTGAGATTGATTGCAATAGTCTACATATATTTTACTATTAATGGATGCACACAAATATACATATACTTATATTTCATACACATATACAACATATACATTTATTACATAAATATATATGTATATATTTCACTGTTCCATGTAAATGTAAAGACAATTAGCTTGAGTGCTTCATTATTTTTGCATACACATTCTACGCACCCTATGAAATAAAGTGTTATACAATTATCCCAAGGTGATCATCTTGGTGAATTACTCTTCTCACGTTTCCATTTCAGTTACTCCTAAGAGACATGAGAGTTTCCCAACTATTTACCAGGGACACCAAAGACAGAAAACTATCCTCTAGTCAACAGAAAAATGTTATTTTTTTCCTGAAATATAAAGAATAAAAACTTGTTATCCAACCTGGTTAACATGAATAGATGTTTCTAAGACATAAGCAAATACTATTCTGACAATTTTTTATTTTTGCTTAAACTAAATACATGAAACCACTAATTAATAAAGTGCAAAGATTGGAAACATCACTAACAATTAATTACTTTGATAATTTGGCTGGCAAATGAAGATTTTTACTGTATTACAAACAGTTGGTGATTTTGTCCGCAGGGTCTTTTACAGTGTGAAAAGTTGTTCACTTGTCGGGAAGACTGCAGTGAATCAGATAGGACCTGGTAACATACATGATGTGCAATGACACCCTGCATCTTGCATAGGAGACCAGGTTTTGCAGTCTGTGTGATCTAGGGGTTAAGATCTACGGGTTAAGATCTAAGGGTATCACCTTCTTAACACCCACCACTCCTATTTGACTTAAACACAGCTGTTATTAAAAGCAACCCCAGATCATTACTAACCCTCATGGCTGCTTAATCATCCAAGTGCAGTGCTGAGATGGAGAATGCAGTGATATTCTAAAGTCTACTTAATTGCTAATAATAGAAAATACACCTCAAGGAGAAACCCTGGATTTCTAAGAAGAAATAATTGTTTCTCTGTTCACAGACCATCAGAGTTGATTCTTAGTTACTTTCAATAGTTTCTTCAGCAGCACGGAATTCTTCACTTTGGGTTCTGGAAGACTATTCTGACCATATTGAGTACACAATATTAAGTCTGGGACGTCATTCAGATCCCAGTATCTAATGGCAGGATACATCTTTGGTAAGCACAGCAAAAGATAGGATGGTTTTGATGAAGCTATCAGTGCCAACCCTAAAAGCTCATATTTCAAACAAGTTTCTATTTGTTTAACAAACTTTCTATTCAAAGCAATTTAAAATACTACAAGATAATGCAAGATCTTACAACTTACGTACATTTGTTGCACATATATGGATATATAGTTCAGTGAATTTTTGTGCATTTACTCTAATAAAATATTATGTAGCATGTTAAGGTTTATTTAAAATATCTATTATTATTTTACTAAAAATAGTAATATGTGTAGTAGGATTAGTAAGAATAACAGTAACAACAAGAATTACCATTAACAGTTACTTACCTAGTGTATCTATTTAAATGCTTTCTAATTTTATTTAATTGCATTGGCATGAAATAATAATGTGCTCTATAGGTGTTATTATTCACTCATTACGTCAAGGTAGGCTACTGCTGAAACACTTAACCTTAAGAGTGCAGAGACTTACATAGTCACTGTTTATATGAACTCATCCAATGAGGATGTTCTTCACAGTCGGCCTTCCATTTCATTAAGCCATCTTTCAAGTCCTTAGAGCATTCTGCATTCATCCAACAAATAGAGACAGGAAATAAGTAGAGTACCACGGGGCAGTGTTTTATGGGATGAGCCCAAAAGTGGTTGTCATCACCTCCACTCATAGTCTATTGGACAGAAGATAGTCACATGGCCACTTCTTACTGCAAACACAGCAGGAGGAAAGTGAAATGTTTTCTGGTGAACACATGATAGTATCTGCTAGATTCCCATTTATCAGTGAATAAAAAAAGATTTAGAGAATTATATCATCTTCCCAAACCAAACTAGTAATTGAAACTCAAGATGTTATTTAAAGTTAAGTGTGGCAGTGTAGCATTACTGGCCATGATGAAGTAACTGGAGCCAAACGATGTCCCATAATGAGAAATGAAAAAGTGAATAAATGTATGAACCAACTGCTACAGACACTGGTCAACATGCCAGGTAGGAGTAAGAACCCTTAGAAGAGCAAAAACCAGTGAGGTGGGTCCTACAATTACCTTGACTTTTTAGGGACATCTCTGGACCACAGCATATGAAAAGGGAAACCAAGCAGATTGCAGCAAACTACTCAACTGTGTAGACAGAGATTGGAGTTTGAGGAGCCTGAGGAAGCTGATATTCATGATCAGAGCATCAGAGAAGAGAGAGCTATGCAAAGAAAAAGCATTATAAATCTACAAAGGGCTCCCCATGTGCCTGTTGTTGAATACTAAACCATATATACTTTGAATGAAACTCTGCAAGGTTGGGCAAAAAGTAACCAGAGTTGTAAACTAAAACATTCTCCTAGTTCACTCAGGGCTGGGAGGATTTAAGTTCCAAGCAGCCAGAAGAAGTGTTTGTTGAACGCTCAGGCCATTAAGCAAAGAGCACAGAAGATCATGACTTTGTATTAGGGCCAAACAAGCTGTAGAGCAAAGGCTACAATAAATCTGCTCTAACAAGGCATAAAAACAAGTTTTAAAACGATTCAGATGTTCTGCAAGTAACTTACTGCCAGCCAGAATAAAGTGTATTAATCTATAAAGAAAACAACAAAATACAACTCTCAAAAATGTAATGTTCAAAATTTCCAGCATCTACTATAAAATTATTACGCGAAGAAGTGGGGAAAATATGACCTATAGCCAGGATGAAAATCAGTCAATAGAAAAGACCCAGAAGTGACTGAAATGGTGGAATTAGCAAACAAGGAATTTATAATTCCCAAAGTTATAAAAGAAAAGATAAACAGAATGAGAAGACGAGTGGAAGTCATAAAGTAGAACCTAATGGAACTTCTGAAATGGAAACATCCAATATTGAAAGGGCAAAATTCACTGGATGGGATTAAAAGTGATTTGAATATTTCAGAAAAAAGAACAGAGAACTTCAAGAGTCTATATTGAATCTATACAAACTGAGGCTCAAAAAGAAAATGGAGAATTATGATGCATTTTGTTAGCATCAAGACAATGGTGAACTTGATAAATTCTTATACGCAAAAATATATGAATTTCATGACAAGATAAAAAGTGGTTTTACTCCACTATATAAAACCTACTAATGGCATGCCAAGATATTTTAAAAACATTTTAAATATACTTTTGCATATAATTTATATGACATAAATGATGTTTATGTTATAATATAAAGGATGACAATATAAGGGGGTATTATGCAATAGGCCATATTCACAATTCATAAATTGCTCAAGATGATGGAGGAGGCATTACTAATTTTTCGCTTCTTCTAATTACCTAGCAGTGAATGGCACCCCTGTCTATATCTATATAGTCACTCGCCCAAGCATAGGCGTCATTCTTGACTTACTGCTTTCCTTCCCTCCAACCTATAAGATACAATTCCATCACCAAGTTTGTTAATTCTCCTTCTTAAAATATTTTCATTCCCTATCTCAAGCTATACTGTCTAGAATTGTTCCAAACATATCCAAGTTGGTCTACTTGACTCAGTCTTGCCCTTCTGCAGCCCATTCCCCACCCTGCAGCAAGACTAATCTTTGTAAAACACAAGTTTGAACCAAACATGAAGTATAGTGTCCTTGCCATAGTTCGTAATGTCTTGTCTGATCTGGCTCCTAATTATCTCTCCAGTATCATCTCTTCCAAATTTTCTCCTTTTGCTTGAAGAGAAAAAGACAAAGCTACACTGGAAGTGAGTTTTAAGCAAAGAGTTTACCGCTGTAATCTTCAGGACACAATCAGATGTTGACTCTAGACTCTCCGCCTTCAGTTTGTACAAGTAATAGTTTATATGGTCAGACAATGCTTAAAATTGTAAAAGATTGCATATGACGGATTATTTCAAATGTTATTTCTGTAGTAAAGCAACAAGAAATACGTGTCTAATAAAATTATTAGGTCTATTTTATATCTACTCGATGTGTTTTGCTGCGCTTGCAGTGCAGGCCTTTTATTTATTCTGGTTACAATTGCAAAGAAGAACTCTGAAGAATTTCTGTAGTAGCCAGTGAAAACTGTAATGTGTTTGCAATTTTGGGATATTTGTACACATCTTTTGCATTGAAGTTTTAGAGAAGTCTTCTCATTTAAGGAAATGCCTTGAGCTTAAAATGAGATTTTTTTCCCTTTATTTAAAAAAGAAAATCTGTAATTACTGCTATGCATCTCAGAAGGAACTGATTTTTCTGTTTGCTTGAGGAGAATTCAGTCATAAATTCAGTCAAATCTTTTCTTCCAATAATCAGATCGTAAAATGATCATGAATCACCATATTAGAGATAGGAACAGCTAAAATACTGATTAATGTACAAAAATGTCTGTAATAATAATTCTGCTTATGTCAGTTTTTATTATAAAAGTTTTTATTTTCCTTTAATGTTCATTGACACTCACTATTTTATATTTTTAAAATAATTTACATTTTTAAAAATTGAATATTTTATGTATACATCAATCAAACAAAGCAACTTTGAAGGCCAATAAATGAACTTTTCAAAATACTATAAAATTATATAGCCACTATAATTAAATTTAACTTAATTAATTAAATTATTATATGTAAAATATATATTATATTTAAATTAAATTAGTTTTAGTGTCCCCTTTCACCCTCAAAATTAATTCAATTTGTAGAGATGATTGAAAGAAAAGTTTCAGTACAATTTTCACTTTACTTTTGGTCTTGCTATGCAAACATATAAGAAAATGCTCAGACAGAAATATTTTGAGTGTAGAGTTTTTATCTCCCATTGTATTTTTAAGGCTTAGTGTAGATAAGGTGCTAATAAACACTTGAATTAATAAATCAGAAAAGTTCATTTCTATTTTATGCTTGTTTGATAATTATATCCAGAATATGAGATGTTCTTTCCTAGAGATTAGGACAGATACAAAGGTTTAAGGCAAGATTAAACAAAGTCTCTACTCTCCAATTTAATTGGAATCATGGCATGCCTGCAAAGTGTCAAGTACAGAGTCTATATTGCCCAGTGCATTCTTTCATTTATCGTTTACATATATGTTTTTAAATTTAGACTTATTTTCTCAAATTTCTTTAATTCTGGGAATGCTTTATCTGCACCGTTTTTGTAGTACCTGTCATTTTTGCTTCTGTATTAGAGCTATTTACAAGACTTATTTTCATACCAGATCATAACCAAGTTGAGGTCTCATCCATGTTTGATTCACTGTGATTCTTTCAGAGTTCTTAACAAATGGAAGGAGCTCAGAACATTTATTGAAATGATGATATAACCACTGTACCAGGTAGTGTATAACGAATGCATATGAGTGATGCTATACAATCAGAGAAGGAATATAATATTTCCAATTAGAAATATTTCTTTATTCAATACGCATTTATATCTTGCTGCTAGGTGGCATGCATTGCACTGAGCACCATCATACAGAAGTGAATAAGACAAATATGATTTCTGCTCTTGTGAACATAAACATTAATTATTTTATTGATAAATATTTTAATATGAACAAATATTATGAAGAAACCTCAGGGGTTTATGAAAATAGGCAGTGAAGAGGTCTGACCTGGTCAAGGAAGTGAAGAAGGTAAAGGCTCTGTCAGGATATGCCTTCACAGAGGACGAAAGATCAACCTGGCCCAGGAATATGGGCATGTGCGGAGAGGTAGAGATTAAAGAGGCAGGATAAAGGGAGCAAAGGGATGAAATCAGAAAAGTTTGCGGGGGGGGGAGGGGGGCGGTGGCAGTCATTGACTAGACCAGGAGCAGGAGGAAATGCAGGAGGTTGGGAAGGTCAAACTCTGGAGGAGCCTTAAATACATTAAATCTCAGCTTCGTCCTGCACCAGGGTGGGGGGAGGTAGAACATGGACATTTTAGGGGGAATAGTGTTGACATAGAAAAGAAGCTTATGCATTAGATACAGAATGGATTTGAAATTGGAAAAAATAGGGAATACAGAAAGATATTAAAGAGAAAAGTCAAGAATTAAAGATATTTGTTAAAGTAATACGGCGATTGCTTAGTAATGAGCTTGAACTAAGATGAGGAGGACTTTGGGATGGCTTTCTTTAAAAGGTAGGACATCTATAGCTCTTCTTTCAAAGGTCAAGTTCTCCAAAGGTCCCAATTTGGAGAAACTCTTGTAAGAGTGTCTATTCATATTGAAGAAAACTTCTCAAATTCTAATAAAGCTTGCATCACTTTAATACCAACTGTCTTCTGAAACTCATAGAAATTAAAAAGGTGAGGGTAATTAAAGACCAAAGGCAGGGGCTGGCCCAGTGGTCCAGCGGTTAAGTTCGCAAGTTCTGCTTCAGTGGCCCGGGGTTCGCCTGTTCAGATCCCAGGTGCAGACATGGCACCACTTAGTAAGCCATGCTGTGGTGGGCGTCCCACATATAAAGTAGAGGAAAGTGGGCATGGATGTTAGCTCAGGGCCAGTCTTCCTCAGCAAAAAGAGGAGGATTGGCAGCAGTTAGCTCAGGGCTAATCTTCCTTTAAAAAAATAATAAAAAGACCAAAGGCAGTTGCAAAGTATTATTCAAATACAGGAAGTACAGGGTGCTAGACCTCTTAACAGACCTGACTCTAGTGCCACAAAAGAACATGTACATAAATTCATCCAGAGCTACAGATATTTCCATCATTTATTATACTTATTATACATACAAATGCTAATACTTTGGGGAAAAAATTCTATTTGGTAATTTTCGTTTTATTAACTTTGACAAAAATGAAACCCAATTTTGACATAAGCAATAAGGCAGATTCATTTCTACAATTCTCTAAAAAAGATTTTTTAAAAATATGCAGAAAAAGTCTATTTCTATTCTTAGCAAAGAAAACTATGTTTCTTTGTAAATGAAAACACCACTTGTCAGAAAAACCTTGAGTAGGAAGAGTAAATTTTTATTAATATTAATTCCGCGATCAGTGTTCCTTTAGCAACTAGCTACCCTGGGGGCTCCACAAGACTCTGAAAGTGTTATTCAAGGTTTCCCCCAGAGTCTAATGAAGATAATTTACTAATGGATGCACTGTTTGATTTGTATCCAAAGGCAAAGAAGGACATAATTGATTAGCATCTGAATGTGAGAAACACTAGAGAGGTTCCTTTAAAAAATGATGCTCTCTCATAGTACAAACAAAAGCCAAGATTAATGTTTTTGTCAAATCCATAAAAGAAAATGGAGAGGACGCTGCCTTCCCCCATCAAAGATGTACAAGGATGAGAACTTGCCTTGGCAGACCGTTTCTGCATTCCCTTCAGATATGGCACCAGCTTGCTTTTTTTAGTCTTGAGTTGTAAACAACTGAATAGACTGTTAACATCTGATCAATATTTAGTCCTGCCCTTGCAAGTTCCACATTTGTTTCAGTTATGTTTCTAGGCTTGTGTCACTTGAAATAAACAGACGTTATCATGGTGCTTGGTTTGAGATTATACTATTTCCTTATGTATTTTTGGAAAAATATTTTTAGAGTAAAGTAAAATTTCTAAAAGCAGAGAGAGGTATAACGTGGAATTTTCCCTTGTGCTTTTTACTACCTCCTGTTTTACTCCCCAGACTTAACTATTAATAGTTTCTCATTAACCAAAATGGGAAGAAATACAAGAAATTAATTATAAGATGACATAAAAATAATACCTTGCATGTGCAAAGTATTTTAGAATTTACTAATAACTTTCATATAATTTTTTATCTTTATGTAATCTTGTACAGAGGATGAAACTGAGGTTTAGAAAGGGAAGTGGCAAATTAGGTCACATAGCTAATGACTGTGGGGTAGTGCTTTGATACAGATCTTCTGTCTTTAAGACAACTCCCCAACGCAGGTAGACAAGCTTACTCAATCTGCAGAAGACATCACAGTGCAGTAGAAGAAGAATTTTAGAAAAGCAATAAGATAGTATTATAATACATAAACCTTATTAACAGAGGGAAGAAATGGGCATTCAGAAAAGAGAAAGGTTGAAGAATCTGCCATATACTGTTAAAGCACTAAACCTATAAACAACCAAAATCAAGTTAATTTGGACTTTTGTCCAAAAAATAAGAAACAGTCCTCTGCAATTGATAATCCACTCCAAACATCATGAACTATGTAAGATGTGCCTGAAATTTCTACCTCAGGGTTTCCAAAAGCGCCACTATGGCACACAAATCTTGTAAGATGCTGTAAAAAAATCTGTGCTTACACAAATTTGGGTAAAATGGTACTATATCTCTGTCCCATCCCTTTGTAGTTCACAATGGATACAAAAGTATTACAGGTTCTGTGAACTCCTACAAGAAAGAAACTTGTTTAATGTTTTTTATGCTAGTTTTTCTCAAATTTATTTGACCCTTGGTCCCAATATTATTATTATTTTTTTTTGAGGAAGATTAACCCTGAGCTAACATCTGCTGCCAATCCTCATCTTTTTTCTGAGGAAGCCTGGCCCTGAGCTAACATCTATGCCCATCTTCCTCTACTTTACATGTGGGACACCTACCACAGCATGGAGTGCCAAGTGGTGCCATGTCCACACCTGGGATCAGTACCAGCGAACACTGGGCTGCCAGAAGCGGAATGTGCACACAACTGCTGTGCCACTGGGCCGGCCCCTGGTCCCATTATTGAAGTCAGACTAATAGCTTCACTGGGCATCATTTTAGGAAATGGCGTCTACTTAGATGTAGAAAGATTTGGACTGGAAGTGTAGCATGTCAGTTAAAGAAATAAAGCATACTGTTCATCCTATGTCATTTCATACCTTATTCTTATTGTTGACTTTTCTTACAAAGGCAAAAAAATCCGTGGACACTTTATTGAGAATTCTCACAGTTGCTTCCCCGACGCTAATATATTCAGGAAAATCTGATTAGGAGAAGACATTTTTAACTTTCCATTATTCATGCTGCTTGAATTCCTTCATAGTTAAATGGATATAGTCAATCAATTAAACAATCAATCAGCACACGTTTTCCTTGTTTACAATGCTTTCTGTAGGACAGACATGGAATCTGCCTCAAGGAGCCTGCAATTTAATTGAGGCGACTGGGCGTGGATACACTGATAAATTATATAACTATGTGATGTTAAATATACATCATCAGAAATGTCACAAGGCAGGCTTGATTAATTACTGAGTGAGAGTTAAAGGTAGTTCACACGCTGTGAGTTCAGAAGGAGTGAGGTCATGGTGGGTGGTGGTGACCTAACGTGGTGGTGGGGTCCTGAGAGTCACATATGCTGAAGCCTATATTTATGTCTGAGTCCAGGCACAGTTTGAAAAATGGCAGAAAGCTTAAAAGCAAGCAAACACACTAATGCATTTGCATTTCTGAATTAGAAAAGATACTAGCCAACAAGAAAGCAAGAAAAAGAAGTTAGGAAATTGGCCACTTTGCAGGGCTTCAAGAAGAAGACATTGGAGGAAAACAGTAAAACAAATGAAATGAATACTAAAACATGTGTATTAATTAATCGAACACACCGCTCAATCACTGTTCGTTATCTTTATCACTTCTAAAGGAAGAGACGCACAAATAGATTTCCTTTTAGATGGGGCTGAAGGTTGGGACAAGGAGTGGAAATTGTCCAGTGAGGCAGTTCTAAGTTTTAGCTCAGGGATTTCAAATGAAATTAGACATTAATTTAATACAGATATTTCTCTGATTCTATAAATCAGGAATTAATTTAGTTAACAGCTTGAAAAGAAATAATCTATATAACTAGATAGAATAAATCTAACTTCCAAGTTCTGAGTGTATTTTCCAAAACAGTGCAGGATTTGCTATACTGTTTATATCTGGAAATTGATATAAATTTATAATCTTGAATATGTAGATATCGTTTGGCATACTTTAATATAGATGAGTACTTTTCACAAATATGAGTATATGCTGCATAGATGTTTTTTCAGAATTTTAAAGCTTCAAGGAGGCCGACATCTTACTGAGTTAAATTTCTTTGTCTTCATGGTACATGAAGGAATTAGGCAGCAATATCTCCATGTGTACGAAGAGGTCTCTCACTTCTGCCTCTTACATTATTTTGGCAATACTGCACTCCAAAAGAGATAGGCATGAAGCCCCAGAATGGTGCATTTGAACCCGTGTCTTTATAGAAGACACAGGAGATATATATATATATATACTTATATATATACATATAAGTTGCTCTAAGAAGCATGCTGAAATGTAGATTACTCTAGTGAACTTAACCCAAATTAACTAAAAACTGAGCTAAATCATCCTCAAAACTGAATCCCGAACTATATCACAGTTCAAAACATTTTTACAGGACCATTAAAAATGCTAATCCAATATTAATTTGCCAAACCTAAACACTGTCTACGCAGGTTTCAAAATCTATTCTGAGCCAAAACTACCCACCGTGAGTTGGTAGTTCTGTTCTCTCACTCAGTTCAGTTTACTCCGAACTGTGTTATTCCCAGTTATCAGAATGAGCCAGACTCATCAAGGAACCAGTATAGCATTGGAATAAAAGCATTTAAATTAGGCCAGTAGGGTGATCTGCCTTTTGTTTCTCCTGAAAAATTTAATGAGATATCCAATGTATTCAATTGTTCATTTAAAAAATTATTTACTGAACACCTACTATGAGCTCGACACTGAACAGGGCACTGGGAGATACAAGAGGAGTATGACAATGGTTTTGCCCTGTGGAATTTACTAGCGCAGAAGAAGAAATTAGGTATTTAGCAAATATTTTCCCCAAAATTTGTGCAATAGATTGTGATATGTGTGCAGAAGAAGCAGCAAAAGCATTCGTAAGAGTAGCTGATGCAGGGCTCTCCTGAGCAAACCTTGGCAGTCAGAAATTGGAGGCTGAATCAAAATGCTCTCGTCTGTTAAACTAAATTTGGCTCGTGAGTGAAATTTTTCTGGATGTGTAAGTGATGCAAATTTATGCAAATACTTTATATCCTGACTCTTCACACTCCTTTTGATACAATTTCCTTATTGGGCTCATTGCAGTTAAAATCATGTTTGTACTGTAGAGAAAGTCTTAAGACTGCATGAACTTTGAGAAGATGAGAAAGTTTAGAGCCAGTTTTTTGCCTTTATAACATTATAAATCTGTCATTTTTCAGGTTGTTTAAAAAAGGTGGATATACTTGTTTAAGCAAATCTATTATTTTACTCTGATAAAATCTCTGGGTTATATTTAAGTTGTCTGATTTAAATAATTTCTCAGTATTTAGTTATGCCTAATTTATTTTATTTGTTAATTTGACTGGTGGAGATGGAAGTGTATATTACAAAAGATGTGGAAATCTTATCACGGCTTATCAAAAACATATACCTGAGCATCATTCTATCTCTGAAAAATACAGTAAACTTAAAATCATCTGCCCCTCCAAGTTACTAATTTGAATACTTACAATTATGTATATTTCAATATCTTAAAAATGTGTGGTTATGACAATACTTTTGCTGATTTATTCTGCATTTGTTTATATTTTCATTCTTCAAAGCACTTCTTTGTGTTAGTTTCTTGAATTGCAGGGTGTTGTTCATTACACCTTGCTTTGTAAGGTTTACACAAAAACTCCCACACGACACAAATATAAAGAGGAATGTAATTTGTGAGGTTATAGATGGCATCTTTTTACTGCAATAAAATAAGCAAAGAATAAATAAAACTGAATTAAACTGAAGCCCATTAGTGAGACATGAAACAACGCAAAAAGGGACTGGAAGGGATTAATAGCAAATCTTCAAAGAGTGGTCTTTTGTGCACTAAATGTTTGACTAAGGTAGGAAGTTTCTAATTGTGCCTTTTAGAATGCCAGATTTTCCATTGTCTTTGCAGCTAGGGTGAGGAGAACCATGTTTTCCATACATATAATAGTGGCTCCCTTGTTTCTGTAAGACTCTAGAAAATAGAGAGAAATTGGGAAGCGTTGAAATAAACTTTAATTCTAAAATAATTTATTTATTTTTTTAATTTATTTTTTGTGAGGAAGATTGGCCCTGAGCTAACATCTGTTGCCAATCTTCCTCTTTTTGCTTGAGGAAGATTGTTGCTGAGCTAAAATCTGTGCCAGTCTTCCTCTACTTTATGTGGGACACCGCCATAGGGTGGCTTGACGAGCAGTGCTAGGTCCACACCCAGGATCCAAACCTGCCAACCCCAGGCCTCCAAAGCGGAGTACATGAACTTAACCATCACGCCACCGGGCCAGCCACATAAAATAATTTATTTTTAATCCTGTCAATGACTTCCATCATGTAGACACTGGTTTCTCTTTGTTCTTGTCTCCAACTCCACAACTGGGTTCTGCTGTCATATCAGAGAGGGGAAGGCAAAAGAATGAGGGAAGGAGGAAGGATAGTAAGAATGTGGAAGCTGAAGTCAGGTAGTCAGGACTCAAATTTCTCCATCACTTAGACACTGCATCATTTTAGGCAAGTTATTTAACTTTCCAAACCTCAGTTTTCACATCCGTAAGTGGGTATAACAATAGTCCCTACTGAACAGGTTGTTGTGAAAATTTATTGAAACACAGCATGTAACATGCTCCATCCAGGGGGCATACGACAAGCTCTTATTATGAGGAAAATTAAAACAGAAGACAGCATATATTAAACACCAAAGAAGTAGTGAAAGTAGATACAAGAATTAAGAGAAGACTAGAGAAGAGAAGGATGTAAATACAGTAGTATTTGATGTATCATGGTGGTTTCCACACATAAATGAAGGTGACGTAATTAAGAATTTTATGAAATCATAGTCAGATTTTGATTTCAGAAGCTATGTAATCCAGAATCTGCCTCCCACACCTTCCTAAATTTATGTTATGATCACAATTCAAGAATTGCTTCATAGTCAAGGAGCTTCTTATTGGTTAAAAATCTCACATGGGTGTCTTCTTATTGGTTAAAAAAACTCACTAGTCAGTACCAAGTGCTGGAGATACTGAAGGAAGCTGGACGACATCCAGTTTGAGACTGAGACTGCGAGAGTCTCTTAGTAACTGTTGTCATGCATAATATCCTCCAATGGAACTTAATATTTTAGTTGTTATCGGAGGACGATACAGAAAAACTCTGGTGCTTAAATTTCTCTGTTCATGAAATTCTTATGTTAAATATTTTTATGCTAAATATTTCAGTTCCAAACATTTTAGTGCAACTGAAAAATTCTCGTGACCTAACTCAGTGATTTTATTGAGTCAGTTTAGTGATCAATTGGTTGAGAACGTACAAATAAATTGTTCTGTTCACCCCGAACATAAATGCTGCTGACTCTCCTTAGTGACAGAGTATAAATAGATCATGTTATATGAGGCATATTGAGGGTTTTTTTTTTAACCTTTCAAGAGAATTAGCATTGCACATAGCATTACTATTTAAGAATTTCCTCCACACAGAACACGGTGTAAAAAGTCTACCCCCACTGACACTCATCAAAACAGAAAGCAAACAAAGATCGAGAATCTGGTTTTGAGGAGTCTTGGTAGATGAACGTAGATTGGTGGTAGGCATAGACATGAATGCCTTGAACACTGCTGAGAGTAGGCATCTGGTTAAATCAATTTTCTATTTAACAGAGAGTCTAGAATAAACTTTAGTTATCTTTCACAAAAGTCAGATGGCTATTTTTACTGGTTTGGAAAATAGAGTAGCACGTGGAATGGTCCTTAAATTTCATAACTACTTTATGAGTCTTGACCACATTCCTTATTTTCTTCCAGTAGCAGTGACAGGCAAGAGATATCAATCTGGCCAATTTGCATTGGAAAGACTTCAGGTAGACTAAGTCTCATCTTACTGAGGGTGAAAGGCTTTAGAAATTCATGACTCACACTGATACTGTTGGGTTCTCTGTTATTGGACCTAACGAGCATTCATATGAGTGTCTCAAAATCAGTTGGGAATACCCTTCGCCCCATGGCAGTCAACTTGATAATGACAAGACCAAGCTTCTTGACAGAATCTTCACACTAATCTTGTGGTATCATTGGCAATTGGGCACCAGACTTGACACTTGAGGACATGGGCAATTTGCCCTTCATACAGGGGTACTCCTCTCTCCTGACTTGTGTGTGCTCTGTGTGAGCCAGGTCGTAATCTCACCCACATGAAAGGACATAAGATCACTTCCTAATGCTTGTGGCATCTTTCCATCAATCACTGTCACCAGTGCATGAGACAATTATACATTATCTGGGGACTTTGTTGGAGTCCAGGTATTACATTGTACTCCTATCATCTCATTGCTCTGGCAGTTCCACTACTATGAGAGACAAGTGTTAATTGTGAATACAGGAATATAGTAAACTGAAATAATTATATTTTCTCACCTGAAGCACATTTTAATAATACTTGCAACTATATGGGCTTATTTTAACTTCATAAGTTTTCTGCCAGAAAATAAATTGAATGATACTTTAGAAAACATAAAGCCAAAAGGGGAGAAAAAAGAACCAGAGTATGGAGTGAGTCTCATATTATTAAAAAATCTGGGCTGCCTAGCCAAGTAATTAGCTAACTAATTAGGAAAAATAATTAGTACCTCAAAACTTTCTCTTCATCATCTATACATTGGAGACTATTTCCCTAGAACAATTTCTCAAGAATTTTTGATTCTTAAGAAAAAATGTATTAAACTACATTCGAGGATTATAAAGTATCATCTTGTAAGAAATCATTAGCAACAATTATTTGTTTAAAAAGTAAGAATAAATAGCCAACAAAGAAGTTAATTACAGTACAGTCAGCAATTATTTGGATAATTAATCAAATACGAACGCATTTGTTTGTACAAGAAAAAAATAACAGGGAAAGAGAAAATACAGTTGGAATGTGTTAATATTTTTAACATAATTTTTTCTTTTTTACTAAACTTGCCCTGAGCAAGAGTATGATAAGAAAGTAACTGAACTTTGTTGATTGTCGAAGGGTTGATTTTGTCACTTTCAAGACCTACTCTCTCTTTTATTCAAGAACCTGGAATAAAAGAAGACAAATAAAGGAAAACAAGAAAAATGAGTTAATTCTCAAGAACAAAGTGAATTCATTTTTGACCTGATGAAAGAAAACATCAATATGGAGATGAAGTTAGAAAACTACAAGACAACAGAAAAATGAATTACTACACAAAACATTCCAGCACATTTTGCAGTCTTTATTTTAATGACCACTACAAAACATTAACCCGAGAATAAATGATTTAGTGAAATAAATAATGCTTTTATGTGCTTTTTATCATCATCCCTCAGCTGCCATAAAATATAACAATTCTGGAATCACTGGAAATAAACATTGCCAGTTCATCTAATCCCTTTCCTTGTTTTTAGCTGGTATCTAATCTTAACTATTTTATTTGTGAATATGAGATACAACCAAAAAAAATCAGAAAAGGGTGGAAAATCTTTAGAATAGATGTCTGGGTTCATTCTTCTCACTCTACAAATGATGGAAAGCAGCTCCAGGATGGTTCTATACTTTCCCCGAGGCCAGATACCTCAATTAGTGGCAGAAGCAGGAGAGAAACCCAAGTCTCCTGACATTGGTTCTTATCTCCTTTCCAATACAGCAGGTTGCCAATGTTTAAAACTTGAAATATTCATTAATGAACTTGCTGGTAGATTCATCAGTGATGACATGGAAATTAGAAGACGGTAGAATGGTTTTCTAAGGGAACAGTGAAAGAGCATACTATTGAAAAATATTTTTTCTTAATATTGCTATTTTATTTTATGTTTTAAACATAATATCCTTAAATATCCATTATGTATCCATAAAGAATTGTATAGAGTAAAAAGTGGAGAGCTCCTTTCTCTTCTCTCCACCCTGCTTTTTTCATTAGTTTCCTTTCTAATTGACATATGTTCTTCCAATCTTTTTTCAATGAATTGATGTACTCACATACATATGTAAACAGGCTAAACCTCAGGATGGTTTTGGATGCAACAAGATAAATATACAAAATAAGCTAGCTTGCACATTAAGGACATTTATTGGCTCACCTTACTGAAAATGTAGACTTCAAGGTTGACTTAATCCAGGCTATGTTTCCTGTGATTCCTTGTTGAACTCTGCTTGTGCAGTGAGCATTTAGTGGGATGGCTTCAGCAGTTCTGGGTATTATATCCACAAACAGCAATATCCTGAGAAAGAGAGAGCTACATCTAGAAACTATTCCAGAAGGGGAAGAAGAACTTTCCTAGAAGGCCCTCAAGAAACTTCTTCTCATAACACATAGGCCTATATTGGGTCACATTGCTGAACCAATAACCAGCAAGGAAGAAGGATTTGTAGAGTCTTGAGTAGGGCCATTGTCCATGGAGACACATGGATGCAAGGAGAACTGTGAATTTCTGAAGACAATTTGGATTCTTGTAAGAAGAAGAAAGGAAGGTACAGATGTGAAGTAGATAATTTACAATGGTCACTACACACATACAAATAAATAGTTCTCTCTCTCTCTCTCTCTCTCTATATATATATACATACATAACTCCATGAGAACACATCTTGGACATCTTTTGCGCCATCATAGAGCTCTATCTTATTCTTTTGAATTGCGTCATAATAGATCATGATACAAACATACTAGAATATTTAATCAATACCCTAATGATATGAATCAATTTTTTAATTTATCAGGTATATTTCCTAAATTTGGATGAGGCCTGAGTGAGAAATGTTTAAATAACCCTCATCACAAAGCTAAAAGCAACAAACAAGATACAGAATCCTAGATTTTCTACATTTTATAAAACATTCACGTAAAACAACTATAGGGAGCAGCACTATATGCCTGGTCCTTTGAGCTTTTCATGTAGCAGCCAGACAGTAGTTAATGAAGTTTCATATGCCATATTTCTCCGGTTCTCATGAAAAGCAAAATGGAAATTCTTCGTCAGTGACAAAAAGGAAAATGAGAGTGGTAAAAGTCTGAATAAAGACACAACTGAGACCAGAATTTCTTCCCAGCAATTTATTTAAGATAAAATGTGAATTGGCTTTGAAACATTTAAAGAATACCTAACTTTCCCAACTAACCAAGTGAGCGATGTATAATTTAGTCTTCATTCAATGTAACACCTAAAAATTTACTTCCCTGCCCTAGACTATAAGGCCCACAAGATCAGAAACAACATCTGTCTTGTGGACTATTGTATCCCCAGAGCCTAGCATAATTCTTGGGCCTGGAAACAAGTAGGCACTCAATAAATTCTTGTTGACCCAACAAATAAATGAATAAAATAAAGAGCTGTAAAGAATGGCATGGACCTTGCCCTCTACTGGGGATGATGATATAGTAACAGTTGTACTGTGTGATCAAATATCTCAGGGCTAAAACAAAGGGCTAAAGTCTTATGTGACGAGTGAAATTAATAGCAATGAGTGAAGTCATTAGAAACGAGAAATCATGAAATCTTTTAACAAGGAGTAGTCTTATATCCTGTCTATGTGAACTGGCAAAGCCTCATTTTATTTAAGATTATTTTGATTGCAAGGAACAGTCACACAATCTCAAGGAGGAGGAAGAGGAAATTTATTATAATGAGACATACATTTCATAGGAATTGAAGTGCAGAGACTACTATACAGCTGGGAATCATAGAAACAAGAAAACTATCAGAAACAAACCCAGCTCTCTCTCTGTCCCTCTCAGGAGTTGAATGGTGGGTGGTCCAGCCCTGCTAGTCTTACCCAGCCAAGTTCTCTGTCAATGCCAAATCAATGCCTCTGCTTCTTTGTGTTCTTAATATATCATAGCTGTAGTTTCCTTCTACTTCCTTGTCTTTATTACAACACTTGTACTTTGCTGCCAAATGCTGACTGATTAACCTCTTTAATGTCCTGTATTTAAAATGCCAAATGAAGTATCTCATTTGCCAAGCTCCTATTTTCTGTTCAGACAGTAAGTAACTAGCCACCCAATATATAGACTAAATTTGTGGCTCATGGTCATGTAGCGTGCTGACCTTTCAGCAGGGGTGTAAACAGTCACAGATTTCTGAGAAGAAATCATGGGAAAGTGGGCAGGCACAAAATAGATCTAGTGCAAATGTTTATTTATTGGCTAATTTTTGGATTATCAAAGCAATATATGATTAAAGATAACTCATGATTACCTTTATAATACTGAATCATTATATATATATATATCTTTGTATATTTTCCTCCAGTCCATTTTCATGCATATAACTCCAATACTATGTCCTATATACATTTTTTTTAAAAGATGTGGGATCTCATTCTGTCTATTTTTATAGATCTCACATTTCTGGTTGCTTATTTATATTACTCACTCTCCTTAAAAACATTAATTTAAATGACTATATAATATTCTCTCTTAGAAATTCATCATCTTTACTTAGTTACCCTCCCCCAATTCCCTGCAATCAAACTTCTAGACACAATAACGTTATGGCAAATATCCTGTTACCTAAATATTTTTTTGCACTCTGATTAAGTTCTTAAGATAGATTCCCAGAAATAAAATTACTGGATAAACTTGCATGAAATTTTTTTTTAAGTCAGGTGTTTTCTTGTTTTTGTTTTTTTTTGCAGGGGAAGATTCACCCTGAGCTAACATTTGTTGCCAACCTTCCTCCTTTTTTCTTCCTTTTTCCCTCCCAAAGCCCCAGTACATACTTGCGTAGAGTTGTAGCTTCTTACAGTTCTTCTTTGTAAGCTGCTGCCACACCACGGCTAGTGACAGACAAGTGGTGTGGTCCCACACCCGGGAACCAAACCCAGGCCGCAGAAGTGGAGTGCACCAAACTTCACCCACTAGGCCATCAGCGCCGGCTCTGGCATGAACTTTTTAAAGGCTATTGAGATACATTGCCAAGTTAGTTTTACTAAAGTTTGTGTTTACTTTTTCTCTCAGAAATTGTATAAGAAACTATCATTTAATTCTCACCAAATATCCCTAGCATGTGGCTAATGACTATATTTAGTAGACTATTTCTATAAAGTTCAAAGACAGAATTTCTAAATAATGGAAGAGTTGCTTGAAGTATTAAAATCTAAAATCACTTAAGAATGTATGCCTTATTTTGGAGTTGTAACAGTCTAGGCAAACTACATAATCAAAATCCTCCTAAAAATTTAATAGCGTAGAATGTTAGACCAGAGACTATTATTACAACTCCCCATATTTTTAAATTAATTCATTTACCTGTTTATCTATATTTTCAGTCTCAATAAATATTAGTCATCTACTGTAAGTGCAGGCTGTGCTAGTTGCTAGGGACACAAATATGAATAAAATGTTTCCCACACCCCCAAATCTAAAGTGGTTGACATACATGGAAACAGCCTATTACAATGCGATGTTTACGTGATATACGGGAAGAAGACACACAGAGCTATGGGTTCCAAGGGGGAGAGATGGCGGACTCTGCCACAAGAGATAAGCAAGGGAGACTTCATAGAGAAAGTGACATTACTGTGATATTAACACTGAAATTTTTATTAAAAAGCAAATACAAAATGGTTACCCTTGTAGCTGGAGAACAGAAAGAAGAGCTAGATTTCGTCAGGTGGTGAAGTGTCTCTGCTATTTCAAATAGTTTGTATTTATCTTGAAAGTAAGAATGAGCCACTGAAGGCTAGGGCAAATTAGAGGCTGTTGCAACAATCCAGGGAAAGATGAAGAGATGCTGATAATGGCGAGGCCCTGGAGAGCAGTGAAGAGACTTGGCGACATTTAGGAGATAAAATCAATGATGTTTATCAACCAATTAGATGTGGATTTGGGGGAAATGGGAGCTGAGTTTTTTTTAGTGGGTTTATTAGTACATGGTTGATCTGTGGACATAATGCAGAGCTGGTCGGGGTCAATTTGGGCTTTATTAATTTTGAAGTGACTGAAGGATATGAATTTTGCATATAAGTTTAGAACTCGGTAGAGAAGCAAAAACCAATGATAAAGATTTGAGAGTCAAAAGCACATAAATAGATCATAAATCATATTTGAAAATATCAGCTAGGGAGAGTATAAAGGGTAAAAGAATGTAGGGTATAAAATAAAACCCTAAAACAGTGAATGTTTTAAGAATTGTACAGGAGAAAGGAGCTACTAAAGGAACCAAGAATCACTGTTTCTAAAGACTGAGTGCTACTAAAGAAGAGAATAAATGTTTCTGAAGTGCAAAAAAGAGGGGATGGCCAACTTTGTCAAGCACAGCAGAGTTCAGGCAAAACGAGGGCTAAAATTGCCTAGTATACTTTGTAATTGGGAGTTACTGTTGACCTGAGCCATTTATAGTGGCTCTTGTGGTGGTATAAATCATATTATGGTAGACAAACTAGAGAATGTTAGGTACAGACAGTGGAAAGATAAATTACTATTTCAGGAATTCGATGGTGGCATGAAGACTATAATACGTAGTTATAAGCCATTTCACAGTTTAATGAAGTTATAGGTTAGCAAAGTCTCGAAGATAAAGGAAGAAAGCAGATAATTAGTGATGAGAAATAGACTAGAGAGAATCTGGAGACCCAATGCTTTAACCTAAAATGACCAAAGTGAGAGTACATTTTGATTAAATATTGCAGCTCTATGTTTTAAAATTTTCATGTAATTGAAATCAAGTACTATCATATACTATATTTGATTTATAAAATGAGTATTCCCAATTTAAGCATACACATCCCCGGATTTCATCTTGGCACCATAGTCAATACGTACAAGCATTTGATGGATCCCATCCGTGTGTACTTTGTCAATTTCAAATGCCATGGCTGTGGCCTAGAATAAAATGTAGAAAGGTATTTCAATTAAAAAAAAAAAGCAAAGAAGCAAATGTAAACAGGCATAATATTCAGTTGGATAAAATTGTCTGAGTAGCCTGGAGACCCACTAGACTAAAAAATTTATGAGTGGAAACCTCTATCTTCTTTGTATTTTTATCTCCAGGACCTAGCACAGTTTCTGGTACAGGTTAGACATGATAAAGTGGATTGAGTAAGTGAATTTTGGGAGCACCAAGACTGGGGAGATTATTAGAGCAATGGAAAACTGATTTATTTTGTCCTCCATTTGTGTAATTTAGCAGAGAAGAGGAAAAGAAATTTAAAGGTTATGACCCATATGGTTGGTTTCTAAAAGCAAATTGATACTGGTGAAAAGATGACAACGATTTTACATTTGTAGTCGTTCACCTGTTTCGTCTATTTTTCTGTATGTACTTCCTACATTTTCTATAACCCTGACTCTATTACTTCCTTGTTTACTCTCCTCACTTTTCTTCCATCTTTCCTTGATAGTGTTTATTTTCAGGGTTTATTTTTGGCTATATTTACCTGAAGAAAAGTAATAGTTGGTATCCTTCTTTTATATTATATAGAGAATAATCAGTGTCATCTTTCCAAATGGCGACTGATGTCTTGCTCCAAAATTTTAATGGCTCCATTCTGCTCTCAGGAACAAGTCCAAAATCCTTTAAAGTTTTTAAATTCATGCTCAATCTGGCCTTACCTAACTCGCCATTATTATCTCATGTCTCTTTTTCTCTCCCTCACCATGCTGTTCTATTGTTGCTATACGTCTTCCCAACTAGTCTTTGTACCAGCAGTGCCTGAAATGCTCTTCCCAACCCACTTGCCCTCTTCTTACAACTAGCTGCTTCTGGTCCACAGACAGTAGCTATTTTCCTAGTTCCACACATTCATGGCAGGCTGTATTCTTTGTAACAAATATCAAAGACTGTTAATTAACTGGGTTTTTTTTCTTGTGTAATATTCTTCTGCGTCTATAGAATATAAACTCCACAAGGTCAAGGATTTATCCATTTGTTTATCTCTATGTTCCCATTGTCTGATATATTGCCTCAATATAATATGCACTCAATAAATATTTGTTGGAAAAATAAATAAATGAAATGATGGGTGTTGAGAAAAAACAGGATAAGAGCCACTCATAACTGATATAACTTTAAGTGATTTTCAAGGAAAAGTTTCTGGGATCATAGTGCAGAGAAGAAAATCCAATTCTTTCTTAACCTCCCACACATGTGAGTCTCATGGTCAATAATGTGGTAAGAAAGTTAGGAAAGTACAGTTTTTATTAATTGAATCCTAACTACCTAAAGTTCTCAATGTTCCTATGTTAATGATCTTTTAATGTTCAGTGTTAATTAAGGAACCAATTTTAACTTAAAAAATAGTGGCATCCGTCTCTACTAAATGGAACACAATTTCAAGTTTTGTCCATGTAGGATTGTATAATCTGGTACAAATTCCCAGAATTAAATAGTTGACGACTTTACCTTTTTAATATTGGATAATGATACTTGTTTTTTGATGGCTAAAAGTTTTAATCAGCCTCTGGATCTTCAGTCTGGATGCCAGAAATTGCAAACCATGTTGTGTTAAATAACAGAGGAAAATGAACTAATTGAATGTTACTTTCAACAATAAGAGCAAGACCACCCCAACAATGTTTTTTAGTAAATTTCAATGAATCAGAAGTTGTGTGTTTCTGAAGATCCTATTCCCCCCAAATTTTTGTTGTTGTTATTGCAGTAAAATACACATAACTTAAAATTTACCATTTTAGCCCCCAATTTTAAGATTAAATAAAGATATAATATACATGGTAGAGACTTCCTGGCAGTTCTCTAAACCTGTTTCTTCTGTTTCCTGTACTTACAGCTATACCTTATCTCCCAGCTGTCCCCTCAGTTCAGTGTGGCCATATGGCTGGGTTGTAGCTCACGGAATGTGGAGTGTGACCAGAAGCTAGCATGCTCCCCTAACATCTTCTCCATTACCAAAGAGTTACTCCATACTTTTTCCTTATCTAGTGGTTGAACGAGAGGACTTAAATTCCCTAAGACTACCAGATGGAGGATCCTGGTTTCTTGAATGATCACTTGGAAGGCGACCTGATACACTGGAGCAGTTAGGATCGCTTATTATGAGGTGGGATTTGGAATTTTGATGCTTCACAATCTGGCATTACCCTAACAAATACAATGTGCTTTCCATAGCAGATACAAATATTGACCGATAGCTTTTCACAGGTATTGAAGTAGTAACATATACTGTCGGTGCTTTTTCTTTTGTTTTTGTGTTTCCCTCTTAATTGACCAGCATCTGAAAGTTGATGGTAGCAGTTGGAGAGACAAATAAAATGGCCCTATATTACCAGTAGAAGGAAATTGGGCTAGGATAAGCAGCACATCCTTTGAGGAATGGCGCAATTCTCCATGGAATGCCCAAGCCACGTCTGAGTTCACATCAGAATTCTATGATGGTTGCCGCGACAACGGGGTGGTGGCATTTACTTCTGCTGAAAACATCTGAAGCACATACTGCATCTTTTCCAAATTGAAGGCTCTCCTTAGAAGTAATTTGCACAGATTCCCTGTCCCAACTGCCACAATTCCCTGCTGAGCTCCACTACTTACCAGAAAGGGCAAAGGGCTCGGTGCAGATTTGTCGTGTCACTGTTGGCTCCCTTTTCAGCTTATCTGAAGGACGAAAGGGGAATACAGAAGGATCCTGCAATTGGGGAGAACTTGAACCATAAAAGAGACGCTATAAACTTCTCCCTGTGAGAGAAAGGAAGGAGGAAGTTACTGACTCCGTTCTGAATCACCGTATTTGGATGGATCTGATAGTGAGCTCTGCAAGGGTTAACTTAGAAAATATAGCTCCACTTTCTCGTCTTTACAAGGTTAAAACAACACTGTTAGGAAGACCTGGGGGATCGGGAGATCTGTAGTTTAGTTAAGCTTACTTAGAATGATTCTTTTGTAAAACAGCCAAAATTACCAGGGAAATAACCCCCTTGTTTAAAATACTTCAGTGGCTTCCATTAGGATAAATGTCCAAATCCTTAATGAGACCTACAAGGACTTGCATAATCTTGCCCTTGCTCACTTCTACAAACTCATCTCAGGACAATCTCCCCATCTCTGTCTTTATTTCAGCCTTATTTCTTTCACTTCTCCAAAAGGCCATGCTTACTTTCATCTCATGATCTTTGTACCTGCTATTTCTACTGCATGGAATGTTCCCTGTGGACCATGGATTTTGGGGGTTATTTTTTTGTTTGTTTTTTTGCTGAGGAAGATTTGCCCCGAGCTAACATCTGTTGCCAATCTTCTTCTTTTTATATGAGCTGCCACCACAGCATGGCCACTGACAGACAAGTGGTGTAGGTCCGTGCCCAGGAACCAAACCTGGGCTGCTGAAGTGGAGCATGCCAAACTTTAACCACTTGGCCACCAGGGCTGGCTCCACAGTTTTCCGTTAATCACATCTCATCCCCTAGGACACTAAGACAGTGCGACCTCAGGCCTTCCTTGACTCCCTGACTGGGTTAGGACCTCTTTCACATGTCTATTGTGGGCTGTATTACTTGTTAAAAATATCGGCTGCCTTCTGGACTCACCCTGGTAGGACCTTTTCCTGGTGTCTCTTTTTGTAGGTATATTTCCTTTCTTATTGATGCCCAGTTTTATGCTGAGGCTCACTTTGTACAATGAAATGCTAGTGGAAGTGATGACGTCTTGTCCATGAAGAGGCTTCAAGGCTGGTGTGATTAATTCAGATGCTTTTTTCTCCTGGATTCCAGAAAGAAAAGGCCATGGAGCAGATTCGCAGTTGACCCATAAGGGGCACTAACATGAACAATAAGTAAATAAACCTTTATTGTTTATAAGCCACAGAGACTTGGGGAATGTTTGTTATTTCAATATAATGCAGTGAAAGCTGATTAATGCATTGACATAGTACACTTTTTTTTCAACTCGAGAGGATGTGTAGCATGGCAGTGTTAGACAGACTCTAAAGTCGAGCTCTTATATTCAATGTGCTTAGTATTTTGTGTTCTAAAATATCACATTATTTAGTGCCTCTGGCCTCAGGTACTTTACATACTTGTAAAGTAGAAATAATACTAGGATACACTTCAAAGGGTGGTGGTGAGGATTAAATGAGTTAATACTGTTAAAGTATTTACACCAATGTCTGGCACAGCACAAGCCCTGAACAAATGTTAATTATTAGTATTCATAGGACTTAGCAAATTTTTCAATCATAACTTTTCTATGTTTATTTGATTAAGGCCTCTTTCCCGTATTAAACTGTTCAGATCCTGAAAGAAGAAACCTTACCCACTTGATTGATTTTTATATCACCAGCGACTAGCATAAACTGACACGTAATAAGGACCTAACAGATATTTGTTTGTATGGTGAGGTTTAAAAAATGAATGATTGAATGAAGACAAAAACCCAAAGCTAACATCAGTAATTATATTGAGAAGAATAAAAAATAACTAAATGTCATTAATATTTAAAGTTACCTGTAAGAGGAGTAATATTTCAAACAATGCTAGCTTTATCTACTGAAATTATAAAAAATCTGCATGGAAGGAAAAGCTGGACTTTTGGTTGAAATCTTCAGGGTAGAAATTTCTATGGTGGACTGTACTACTGGTCTGGTGTGAGCACCACGGCTGTTCCACAAGTCACAATTGTGTGAAATATGAAAAAGTGACCATCTGTTGAGATGTTTTATTCTCAAAAAAACTCAGTAATTGCGCATCTAATTCTTGAATTTTGTGATGGGTAAAAAAATTACTAATCTCTAAATAATACCTGTTCCCAAATTCTCCTGTTGTCATGTTCTGCCTCTCTTAGAGGACATGCTCTGGTACACAATGTTAGCCATGATTTTTCAAATTATCCGCCATGACTGCAACTTAATGCCCATCCCTTCTCTAATAGCAGGTCCTTATTTTTCTAGCTACTCTGCTTCCCATTTCAACATTGTGTACCAGGCAATGTCCTTGCACAGAGGCTTGAAATTTAAAAATTAGATCTCATGGCATAAGATACATGGCTGAACTGGTAAATTAAATTGAGTTCAGATCTAGATGAGAAACTTTGGAGAAAAATGGGTACGAATTTAAGGCTTAGTGAAGTTAAACTTATTGAATGTTGGATGAGCACTACATGAGAACAGAGCTGGCAGCAAGGCCACCTTGGTGTCAAGGGACATGTGTGAGCCAGTGGACTATCACCAGATACAACACTAATCCTACAGCCTGGATAATGACAATTCTTGGAAGCAGAATTCAAGAAAATGATTTCAACTATGTTTTTTCCCCCAAGGTTATTGAGATATAATTGATATATAAGATTGTGTAAGTTTAAGGTGTACAATGTGATGATTTGATACATGCGTCATTTGTGAAATGATTACAATAGGGTCAGTTAACACCTCCATCACCTCACATAATTCCTTTTTTTAATAGTGAGAACACTTAAGATCTACTCTCTTTGCAATGTTCAAGTATATAATACAATATTGTTAACTATAGTCACCATGGTGTACATTGGATTCCCAGAACGTGTTCATCTTACTCCTGGAAGTTCGTGCTCTTTGACCATCTCCCCATTTTTCTCACTCTGTAGCCCCTGGCAACTACCATTCTACTCTCTGTTTCTGTGTTTGGTTTTTTTAGATTCCATATATAGGTGAGATCATGTAGTATTTGTCTTCTCTGTCTGACTTATTTCACTTAATATAATGCCCTCAAGGTCCATCCATGTTGTCACAAATGGCAGGATTTCCTTCTTTCTCATGGCTGAATATAATGGAAAATATATATCGCATCTTCTTTATCCATTCAGTTGTAGACAGTCTCTAAGATTGTGTCCATGTCTGGGCTGTGTGAATAATGCTGTAATGAACATGGGACAGCAGATATCTCTTTGAGATCCTGATTTCATTTCCTCTGGCTATATATCCAGAAGTAGGATTACTGGATCATATGGAAGTTCTATTTCTGATTTTTTGAGGAACCTCCATACTGTTTTCCCCAGCTGCATCAATTCACATTCCTACCAAAAGTGCCCTTTCTCCACACCCTCATCAATGCTTGTCATTTATTAGCTTTTTGATGATAGTCATTCTAACAGATGTGGGGTGATATTTCATTATGCTTTGATTTCCATTCCCCCGATGATTAGTGATGTTGAGCACCTTCTCATATACCTATTGGCATTTGTATGTCTTCTTTGGAAAAATGTCCATTCAGGTCCTCTGCTCATTTTTAATTGAATTTTTATTGCTACTGAGCAGTATGAGTTCCTCATATATTTTGGGTATTAACCCATTATCAGATAGAGAGTTTGCAAATATTTTCTCCCATTCTGTAGGTTGTCTTTTCATGGTGTTGATTGCTTATTTTGCTATGCAGAAGCTTTTTAGTTCAATATAGTCCCACTTAGTGATTTTTGCTTGTGTTGCTTGTGTTTTTTTGCATCATATCCAAGAAATCACTGCAAGACCAATGTCAAGGAGCTCTTTTCTTGCTTTCTTCTAGGAGTTTTACAGCTTCAGGTCTTAAATTTATCTTTAATGTATTTTGAGTTAATTTTTGTTAATGGTGTAAGATAGGGGTCCAATTTCATTCTTTTGCATGTGGTTATCCAGTTTTCCCACCATTTATTGAAGAGATTGTCCTTTCCCCATTAAGTATTCTTGGCTCCCTTGTCAAATATTAGTTGATTGTATATGTAATGGTTTTTCTTTAGGCTCTCTATTCTATTCCATTGGTCTATGTGTGCATTTTTATGCCAGTACCTTATTGTTTTGATTACTATAGTTTTACAATAAAGTTTGAAATCAAGAAGTGTGATGCCTTCAGCTTTGTTCGTCTTTCTCAGGATTGCTTTGGCTATGAGGGGCTTTCTGTGGTTCCATATGAATTTTAGTATTGGTTTGTCTATTTCTGTGAAAAATGCTTTTGGAATTTTGAAAGAGATTATATTGAATCTATAGATGGATTTAGGTATTATGGACATTTTTACAATGTTAATTTTTCTGATCAATGAGCGTAGGACATCTTTCCATTTATTTGTGTCTTCTTCAGTTTTTTTCACCAAAGTCTTATAGTTTTCAGTGTACACATCTTTCATCTCCTTGGTTAAATTTATTCTTAAGTATTTTATTGTTTTTGATGCTATTATAAATGGGATTGTTTTCTTTATTTCTTTTTCAGATATTTCATTGTTGGTGTTCAACTGTGTTTTAAGTTAAATCATCCATACACACAAATGATTTTACTTCTAAGAGGCTCTATTTGAAAACCTGGGTCCTAGTTAGAGGCAAAGCTTTGAAATTGGGAAGCTTGGAAGAGTCAGATAAAAATATCTGCATGTTCCATTATAGGAGAAACAAACACAACAAACACCTAACAAGTCATGTTTGTTGTTGCTCTTGTTTTTGTCGACTTCCTTTGCCAATGAGTGCTTTCAGACTCTCCAAGGACGACAGTAGGAGATATCTACAAAGAGATGAGAAATGGACACCTCCATTTTCAATTGATGGCATTTTGGGGTGAGGCTTCTGTAGGTTATTCTTTCCTTGATTTTGCAAAAGCAGTACCACACAAAGGTGTGAGGATGGGAAGAGACAGGTGAGGTGAAAAAGCACAGGGAATAGAAAAATGCTAATAATTTATCCGTCAACTAATCATTAATGCACAACAACTAAGTGATCACCAACTTGCATTTTTTAGAGTTCCCCAGAAGTAGACATTAGTTTCTGTTCTCAAATGCTTATAATCTATACTTTGTAGTCAAGAATATCTGAATGAATTCTTAAAAATTAGATAAGAATCATTCAAATTAATAAAGCTACATTCATAAAATAATAGATGAGATTCACGTGACTGAAAAAGTTTTTCTTCCCCTTAACGTCCAATATTTGAAAGAGATTCAATTTTTCATGTCAGCCTTCATATTATTTTTAAAGTCATTTTTACTTTCTCATCTGTCCTTTATTCTCTTTTGTCACTGAGAAATAATCCTAAACACAGTAAAACTACTTAAATCAACAGGTATTTGTTTTAATAGACAATTTTTTAGAAGATTTATGGAAAGAGTATATGAAGCATTTTATTAAAACATTAGTAATCAAACTCAATCCTGATGTAAAACATAGTGGTGGAGGTAGCTTGGGTAACAAGTAGAGACAGTTTATAACAATAAATTACAATACTTGGTTTAAACAAAGGAAGATTAGAGATGTGATAAGCTTTGGAGTCTAAATTCCATGCCACGTTCACCTTATTAATACAAATCTGACTTCCTTAGAAAAACCAAGGTGCTTTTTTCTCCCAGGTATTTTCTGGATCATATTTTGATCTCCTCAAAGAAAACTTTGATATCTCTGATACATTATGCAAGCCCCTGGTGCTTCTGTGTTTTGTGAGATGCTGTCTCCTATGTGCTTGGACTGCATTAGTCTTGTGTTGATTGTGGGCATACTTAATCAGGGCAGGATACCAAAGGGACAAAAAAGCATATTCTTGAGACTTCAACATAAAGCACTCCATTCGTACAGCCCTGGCACTAAAGGATAAAATATCAGTTATTACAAACATATTCTGGGCACTTAGAGGCAATACTCATTCTTTGATGTGGAATGGGAATTTGTGTTTCCAGGAGAAGAGAGGGAGTTGGCAGGTGCAATGAGAAGCGTTGCAGTAAAAATTTTCTCTGCAAAGAGAAATGTGTGTAGATAGTGTGTGCAAAATCTCCTTCACTGCTTAATCCATTTCTCTTGGGGTGGAGAAGCCAGTTTACATTTTTCAGTGAACCATATCCATTGACGATTGCTTTGATTTCATTGTACAGGAGGCTTAACAAACAGCCAACGGATTTACGTTTTAGTGGAAAGCACGGCATAACCTTCAGCGGAAAACCTCCTTCAGAAAGAAACTATGTGCTTAGACTGCCAAATGCATTTAAATGTTGCAACAGTCTAAGAAAACAGGACATCTGTGTGCCATGTTCATCAGGCTGAGTGTCCTCTGAATTATCCCCTTGGGGACAAGTCTACACACAAGAGCAGGCACACGCTTCTTGACCTTAGCAACTTGTACATCTCTCTAGTTGGTGCCATAGAGGCTCGAGAGAAATTATTTGATGGTAAGATTTTTTCCCATTTGAGGGATTTATGCCTTTAAGAGATGTTCCTGTATAACGCATACATTTTATTCTCTGTTGAGGGCAAAAGCAAAACAGTAATGTGGGTAACAAAACATATCACTTAAAAAGATCATTTTCCCTAACTGCAAATTTGTAATTGTAAACAGGACAATTTTAACTGCTTTACTGAGCTCAAAAAAAGCTTTATATTTAATTTATACAACAATGTGTTTGGAGAAAAGTATACACCCGTGAAAGCATCATCACTGTAAATGCCATAAACTTATGCATCTCTTCCAAAAGTTTCCTGTCTCCTCCTCTGTTCTTTTTTTTCCCCCCTTTTGTGGTAAGGACACTTAACATAAGATCTACCATCTTAGGAAAATTTTAGTATAGAATAGAGTATTGTTAATCATAAACCCTTTGTTGTACAATAGATCTCCAGAAGTTTATTTTTTTGCGTAACTGAAACTTTGTATCTTTTGACCAACACCTCCCCTTTTTTTTCTTCCCTCAGTCCCTGGCAACCACCATTCTATGTTCTGCTTCTGTGTGACTATTTCAGATTCCATATAGAAGTGAGATCATGTAGTGTTTGTCTTTCTGTGTCTGGCTTGTTTCACTTAACGTAATGTCCTCCAGGTCCACCCATCTTGCCACAAATGGCAGGATTTCCTTGTTTTGTAAGGCTGCATAATATTTCATTGTATGTATATACCACATTTTCCTTATTCATTCATCCATTTATGGACATTTAGGTTGTTTCTATATCTTGCCATTGTGAATCATGCTGCAATGAACATGAGGGTACAGATATCTCCGAGATCTTGATTTCAATTTCTTTGTACATGTACCCAGAAGTGGAATTGTTGTATCAAAAGTTAATTCTATTTTTAATTTTTTGAGGAACATCCATATGCTTTTCCATTATAGTTGTACCAATTTACACTCCTACCAAGAGTGCTTGATGGTTCTCTTTTCTCCACATCCTCACCAATACCTGTCGTCATTTGTTTTTTTGATAATAGCCATCTTAGCAGGCATGAGGTGATATCTCCTTATGGTTTTGATTTGCACTTCTCTATGATTAGTAATATTGAGCACTTTTTTATTTACCTGTTTGGCCATTTGTATGTCTTCTTTGGATAAATGTCTATTCAGGTCTTTTATCCATTTTTTAGTTGAGTTATTTGTTTTTTGCTATGAAGTTTAGGAATCCCTTATATATTTTGTATATTAATCCCTTATCAGATAAGTCATCTGCAAATATTTTCTCCCATTTTGTAGATTGCCTGTTTATTTTGTTAATTGTTTCCTTTGCTGCACAGGAGCTTTTTAGTTTGATGTAATCCCACTTGTCTATTTTTGCTTTTGTTGCTTGCTCTTTTGGTGTTGTATCCAAGAAATCATTGCCCAGTCCAATGTCAAGAAGTATTTTCCCTAAGTTTTCATCTAAGACTTTTGTTGTTTCAGGTTTTACATTTAAGTCTTTGACTCATTTTGAGTTGATTTTTGTACATGGTGTGAGATAAAGATCCAGTTTCAGTCATTTGCATGTGAATATCCTGTTTTCTCAACACCATATTAAAGAGCCTATCTTTCCCCCCTTGCCTGTTCTTGGCATCCTTGTGGAAGGTCAACTGACTGTGTATGAGTAGGTTTATTTCTGCTATAATTAGTAGATGTGTTCCGTTCATCTATATGTTTGTTTTTATGTCAGTACCATACTATTTTAATTACTGTAGCTTTGTCATATGTTTTGAAACCAGGGAGTGCGATGCCTCTAGCTTAGTTCTTTTGCTCAAAATTGTTTTGTCTATTCAGGATCTTTTGTGGTTCTATATGAAATTTAGGATTTTTTTTTTCTATTTCTGTAAAAAGTGTCCCTGGGATTTTTATAGGGATTGCATTGAATCTGTAGATCACTTTGGGAAATACGGAGATTTAAAAAATATTGAGTGTTCCAATCCATGAACAGGGGATGTACTTCTATTTATTTGTGTCTTTTTAAATTTCTTTCATCAATATTTTGTCTTTTTAGTGCACAAGTCTTTCACTTTCTTGAGTTTATTCCTAAGTATTTTATTCTTTTTGATGCTAATGTAAATGGAATTATTTCCTTAATTTCCTTTTCAGATAGGTCATTGTCGGTGTACAGAAATGCAGCTGATTTTTATATGCTGATTTTCTATCCTACAGCTTTACTGGTTCACTTATTAGTTCTTCCAGTTTTTTGTGGAGTCTTGAAGGAAAGGAAAAAGTAAAATACAGAAAAATATAAAGAATAACCAAAAAGTTACCTATAATTCTACTGCTAAAGAAAACATTTTGTTCTATTTCATTTATGCACGTATGTTTGCACATTCTCATATAAGTGTTTGCATGAGGATACATAAGTGTACCTATTTGTAAAGACACATCACAATCTATCACGCTTTCTTCATTTTCCCTTGCATCTTTAAAATTTTCTCTCGTCAACGTAAGCTCTCCCAAAGTTTGATTTTAAATGTTTTTATGCTATTTCATCATATGGTAGACCCAAATATCCATTTATAGATAAATATCTTATTTATCTATGTCTTTCCTAGTTGATGTTGACATCCTCTCTTTCCTCATTTAGGTGTCTGTGATACAGGCATACAAAAGAGCATGGGATTGGGTTAATCATTTTTATTCCTTTTATCCAGGGCTCTGGCTTGTTTTAGAGAATGCCCAGGTGACAGAAAATAACAGACAGGTGGGGAAGGCAGCTTGCTTCACAGCTGACCAGAAAATAGCTTCTACCCTGCAAACTTCTTCCCAAACTCTTCCCTCGTAACCAAAGAATTTTGGATCTCACCTTGAGCTTTTCAATTCTTGTTAAAATGTAAATCCCTGGAAGAGATACTATTTGAAGCTCTTCCTTATCATTTCATGCTGAATGAATTTTCAGGGAGTGGGTTTAGATGCCCGCCTGAGACAGCAGAGCTGGAAGGGACTAAGGAAACTGTGAGAGGGGTGTGCAGTCCAGAGTAACAAGAAAGGGGGTTCCACTGAGGAGTTGCGAGGAGGCTCAAACTCTAGTCTGAACAGAGTGGGTGACCTGGTAATCGCTTTAAGTATGTTTGATGACTCAGATTACACACAAACGGTTCATTGTCTGTAGGATTGTTATAAAGAGACGAGGCAGAGGCAAGAAACGAAGACCTAGCTTTGTTCAGTTTTATAGTGAGCGGAGAAAACTGCCAAAGCAGTGACCGGGCCAAGTTATTTTGGCAACTCAGACTAATGGGTTTTTGCTTGCTTGTATTATATGGATAGAATCATGATGCTCTGGTTATGTTTCAAGCATGGATACTACCTTCGGAGCAGCATCAAGAAAAAATGTGGGATAAAATATGATTTCTGTGGCTGGTTTCTATGTAGGTTAATACAGAGACATTATTTTATGCAGTATAGATAAAGGGAGAGAAAAACCGAAGCAGAAAATTTGTTGATCCTTGATCTCCTTTATAGGTCTTTGTCTTGAACATGGGTTCCGTGGCTTAACCCCAGCTCTGCTTTTTAATTAGTGGTTACAGTTAGAAAGTAACTACTCTCTGTTCCTGTGGCATTCTAATATAAAATTTGGGGATAGACAGAAGCCTTATTAATTTTATATTTGTGCAATGTATGACAATTTTAAGGGAAAGATTTTTTCCTTATTTGTAAATAATCTTTAAAATTGTTTTTAAAGTTATTCATTCTTCACAAGCCAGCCTGGCGTCTTTAACACGTGAGGCACTGTTAGAACCTTGCCCCCGCTGTTCCTTCTCTCTGAGACGTTTCCTCAAAGCACCACAGGACTTTCTCCCTCACCTACTTCAAGACATTGCTCAGATATCATTTGCTCAATGAGATCTTCTGTGGTCACCATTTGAAATCTCACCTCCACACTTCCTGTCCCCCTTCCTTGCTTTATTTTTCTCTCTAGCGCTTACCACCTTATAACGTTGTATATAATTTTTCTACTGTTTATACGATCTCCTACCACTAGGATGAAAGCTCCATGAGGGCAGACATTTTGAGCTGCTTTTTCTCTGATACTAACCAGCACCCAGACAGTATATACAAATACGTTGTGTGAGCGCTATTAATACCAGAAGTTTCTATCAACAGGTAAAGATAACTGCATGTGGCTTAGATTTAGTTTAGCAAACTACACATAATCAGAAACTCTAATAGAAGCAATAACCAAGGATACTTGTCTAAATGCTTATAGTGTTGTAATTTGACATTTGGGCAATTATTTAAAAATTAAGCAGACTGCATTAATTTTAAACTGAATAATTTATCATTGATTTGGCCACCAGTTTCTGAAATCTTTCAAAATTTCAGTTTTGCAAGGGATATTTTAGCTTAGAGAATATTGTTGCTTTCAAGATGTTTTCCTAATAACAAAAGAGAAATTGTTTTTGTTAAGTTGTAAAGGAGTTCAAAAGAAATTATAATCCAGTTTTTCAGCCATTAACTGGAAACATCTAAAACAGGAAAGAGAAAGACAAAAACAAAAAAATTACACCTTGAGAAAAATAACAACATTGCAGACTCAGATTTCAAGAGTTTTTTTTCTTTGGCACCCTCTCTCCCACCTGTGTTTATCTGCCTGTATTTACTGGCAGAGGGTCTAGCTTTATAAGATCTGTTTTCAAAGAGACATTAGCCAGAAAACCTGATGTATGAGTTTGTTTTCCATGTTAAACCTGACTAGGAATTAATTGCCAAAGAAAGGACTACATATTAATTCACTGTTCATTTACTCATTCGTCTGCACCTATGCATCTGCCTGTGTATTTAGTGAAAGCCTATTAGGTGGAAAACATTGAGCTAGGCTTTGTGTTATCTATAAGAAGAATAAAACACAGCCTCAGTCCTCGAACAACTATGGGAGACAACGGCTTGAAAATCCAGGCCGTGTGGCTAGACCCTGACGACTTGCCTGGGGGTCTTCTGGGAGTATTGTTCTCTCCATCGTGATCTCTAGAACTGTGAAGTGCACAAGTATCCATAAGTACCAGCCATGATGGGAACAATTTGTCAAATAAGGCAGGAGATCATAAGTGCTATTCCAGAGGTTTAATCAATGTGCTGTGGGAGTAATTAAATCTGACTCAAAGGCTAGAGGATGGAAAGCGGGTGCAGGGAACCGGAAATGGTGTAATGTGATTTCTTCCAAAGTCAGGAAGATTATTTGGTTTAAGTAGACTGTCAGAGTAATTTGTCATAAAGATAGAAAATATTTTATATGTCACTTCTAGTTCAATATCTTTGTTTTATTGATCAGGAAACTGAAGCTCAGAGAGAGGAAGTGACACACCCAAAGTAACAGAGCTTTGTTAAATGCAGTGCAGAATTGAAATTTCATTTATTAGCTGTTACTTACTACTAGATGTGATTTTCAGTCTAGAATTTTTCTTTACTTTTTTCATTGAAACTGATCTTTCTATCAATCTCTTGATGTTAAAGGGGTCTTGGATCAAACATAAGGGAATTTCAAGGTCATATGGTATGGAAAACTTTTAGATAAAATCCTATGTTAAAAAATCTGCTTCATGGGGCTGGCCCCGTGGCCGAGTGATTAAGTTCGCGTGCTCCGCTGCAGGCGGCCCAGTGTTTCATTGGTTCGCATCCTGGGCGCGGACATGGTACTGCTCATCAAACCACGCTGAGGCGGTGTTCCACATGCCACAACTAGAAGGACCCACAGCGAAGTATATACAACTATGTACCAGGGGGCTTTGGGGAGAAAAAGGAAAAAATAAAATCTTTAAAAAAAAAATCTGCTTCAGATTTCTGCATGAAGAATCTTCATGCAGTTTTCCTTAACTAAATGATCTTAAACTTATGATTCTATATTTTTAAATTTTTTCTCAAGCTTTAGAAAAAAATGTAACCATAGCAAAACCAGCATGTCATAGCAATACTGAATAGGATTAATTTAAGTTGTTTAGAGCTTTGTCCAACAAAACTAGGAATTTCTTTAAATCTTTTAAGTCTACTGTGACGAAAAGAATTAGAATTGGAAAGTGGAAAACTTCCTCAGGAGAGCATAAATTAGAAAGTGCAGGGCCTCAATGTGGGTCCCATTTCTGATTTCACCCCCACTTTCTTCCCTGCAACGTGGCTATATTGGGAAAAACCATTTCGTTTAAATACTATTTACTTAAAACTGGAAAAATACTCTCAAAATTAAAGTATCTTTTCAATTTAAAAAAAAGGTCCATGCTCTGAACCCTTCAGATCAATAGCCGGTGAATCTTGAGCTTACACGTACCTGTGTTTGTAGGAGTTGACAGTGCTCATATTCCATAGGCACAGGGACTTTACGATAAAATTCCATCATCTCAAGACAAATAAAATCCGTTGTTACTGCCAATTTTTCTTTCTAGTCATCAAGTGAATTACAAATCTGACTCATTAGCATATTCGACAAATCTTTTTGAACACTTACACTGAAGAGTAGGCACAGAGTGTGCAATGGTGTACATTCAGGGGGTTCTTTACATATGCACCTTGCATCCTTCCTTCATTTTCATCCACTTGTCTCTAAATCCAGCTTCAGCTCACACCTTAGTAGTAACCAATCTCCATGTTGCAAAATTATTTTTGCTGTCTCTTATTTTTTCCACACAGGGATACAGGGTGGAGTACAGAGCCACAGGTTTGGAAATCAGGTGAATAATGGTTTTTCTTTAGAGATTATTACTGACTTCAGGCAAGAAAATTACCATTTCTGATCTCAGAAACACATAGTATGTAACGCTGCAAATGAAGGGAGCAAGTTTGTGTTTTCCTTAGTTATTTTTCACCAAGTCTGAGCAATTTCATGTCATTTCACTGCTTCAGCTATATATATATCTTGCCTCACCCACAATATTGCAGACATACAAAAAAAAGGACAGTGTTCTATGTTTAATAATTTGTATCGTCCTTGGCAAGTAGTTAGAACTTATCTATTAAACTGGATTGAAAATGCCATTTGAAAAATATTAAATAGGAAGGTTTAGTAATCAAATAAATTTACATACTTAAAAAAGTTGTGAATCTGGAATACGAATGATAGTAACTAAACTTTTGAAAGACTCTACTTCTGGTAAAGTGTGCTTAAAATCCAGAGGCATATGAAAATATTAACTAAATAAAGTCTTCTCTTAAATTGCTACCAGCCTCAAATGTAAAGCCATCCAGTTTATGAGATATTGGTTAACTTTAGTGCCAGATTGACTCTCTGTGTTGTAACTTGAATCTGGATTTTCAGAAGTGTGCATTATTTTTCAATAGGAAAGGAAAAGAAATTGATTTCTGTTGTACAAGCACTTATTTTTCTAATGACAACAAAAGTTAAAGAGAATGAGAAATAAAATATTAATGGCAGACGTGCCTGAACAGTGAGATTATCATTACATTTTTCCTGTTTTAAATTTCTGAACTCTTCACTATCTTAGGTGTAGTATGTGTTGTATCAATCATTTGGAAAAACAACCACGACTTAAAAACAAGCAAAATAACAACAAAACTGAAACAAGTGATTTCTCATAAGATTCTTTGGTAGATTTTTTTGCCTATATGTAATTTAGAGCCAGATAGAAAGGGTCTGAAGATACCTTGTAAAAGAAAAATACCACAAAATAATCAAAAATCCATAATTTAATGAAATATCATTAAATTATTTGTTAAACATGACCAATTTATTGGCTTAATTGTATAGTGTAAGAATCCCAATTCTTGGGGCTGGCCCCGTGGCCGAGTGGTTAAGTTTGCGCGCTCCGCTGCAGGTGGCCCAGTGTTTCGTTGGTTCGAATCCTGGGCGCGGACATGGCACTGCTCATCAGACCACGCTGAGGCAGCGTCCCACATGCCACAACTAGAAGAACCCACAACGAAGAATATACAACTATGTACCGGGGGACTTTGGGGAGAAAAAGGAAATAATAAAATCTTAAAAAAAAAAAAAAGTGCACTTAAAAAGGAAAAACGTCAACATTAAAAAAAAAAAAAAAAAAAAAGAATCCCAATGACCCGCCATGCATTTAAGTTTATGAGATACTTTGAGTTTCATGAAGTACCACATGATCTTATTCTAGGGTTCGATGTCTCCACATTTTAATCTGGGCAAGATAGGAAACATAAGCAATAATTCAGCAGATGGCACTCCTGTCCTTAGGTCTAGATTAAAACCAAATCTAAAGATATTTGTTTCACACTTCACTATAGAAATAGCACTTCAAAACCTGTGAAAACTATTTACCATAATATTAGCATTGATCAATGCAATCGCAATAAAAATCTCAGCAAGTTATTCTCTAGATGTCAACAAACTGATTCTAAAGTTTATATGAAGAAGTAAAAGACCCAGAATAGCCAAGACAACATTGAAAGAGAAGAACAAAGTTGGAGGACTGACACTGCCCAACCTCAAGACTTACTATAAACCTATAGTAATGAAGACAACGTGATACTAGCAAAAGAATAGACAGATCAATGGAACGGAATAGAGAACCCGGAATCAATCCACATATATACAGTCAACTGGCCTTTGACAATGGAGCAGGCAGCACAGTGGAGCAAAGATAGTCTTTTCAGAAAATGGTGCTGAAACAACTTGGACGTCTACATATGAAAAATGAATGTAGACACAGACATTACACTCCTCATGAAAACTAACTCAAAATGCATCAAGACCTCTTTAGGTAAAGCACAAAACTATAAAAGTCCTAGAAGATAATACAGGAGAACACTTGGCTGACCTTGGGTATCATGATGACTTTTTAGATGTAACACCAAAGGCACAATCTATGAAAGAAATAATTGATAAACTGGACTTTATTAAAGTTAAAATTTTCACCTCTGCAAAAGACACTGTCAAAAGTGAAAACGCATAATGGTACAGCCGCTTTGGAAGACAGTTTGGTGGTTTCTTACAAAACTAAACCTACTTTTACTGTATGATGCAGCAATCATGCTCCTTGGTACTTACCCAAAAGAGCTGAAAACTTATATCCACACAAAACCCGGCTTTGTTCATAATTGCCAAATCTTGGAAGCAACCAAGAGGTCCTACAGCAGGCGAATGGATAAATAAACTATGGTAAACCCAAACAACGGAATATTATTCAATGCTAAAAAGAACTATGCTATCAAGCCATGAAAAGATGTGGTAGAAACTTAAATGCATACGACTAAGTGAAAGAAGTCAATCTGAAAAGTCTGCATGTGAACTTTGGTTGATAACTATGTGTCAATGTAGGTTCATCAGTTGTAACAAATGTACTACTCAAGTGCAGGATACTGATGATGGGAGAGGCTGTGCAAGTGTGGGGCAGAGGGTATATGGGAAATCTCTGTATCTTCCTCTCAATTTTGCTGTGAACCTAAGACTGTTCTAAAAAAATAAAGTATTTTTTTAACTATTTCTCATAATGCCAGTATGGGCAGCAAGTGTATTTAGGAAGAGTGGGGTGGAATGAGGTGAACAAGCTCTAACGATCCTTAATAAAGAAATGATACAACTGAAACCATAAATAGCCCTGAGTGTAAGAATGTTCCTTACCAGTTTCAAGAACAGCTTTCCAGTGCCCTTTCTGTGAAGATAGCAATTATCATTGTTGGAGAAACTACAGTCCACTGAGATTCAAAACTTTTTTTAAAGATGTTGACGCTTTTAGAGTGACACTTAGTCTTCTTTCTCCTGAGATATTCTGCAAATCCCCATTAAAGAAGAGCCGTGTGAAGTGATGTTGAAGGTGCAACATGGAAGGCAAACATTATCCTCTTTTTAAATGTTTTTGTGTAGATAGAGAGAATGACATGAGATGGAATACCAGCAATGTTTCTTTTCAAGCCACCAATACTATGATTCTGACTCAATGTCTCATCAAGTAGATGGAAGCTACAGGAAGACCCTGGCAGAGAAAATCAGACTTCAGACTATTTCTAAAATTCATGGTTTGTCTTGCTAAGATAAGTGATATATATCTTTTTGCTCTGGCTTTCATAAATTGCACAGAATTTTACATTATTTGATCAGGATGATCTAAAATTTGAAGTTTTCCCATTCGTGTTGTACCGGAGTAAAGTTGCTAATAAACACAATTTGCCCATGGATTATGTTCTAAAAATACTCCAATAACGTTGAACTTTCAAATAATAAAGTTAGAAAGTACATTTAGTTTCTGCACCTTAAAGTCACCCAAATTTACAAAGTTCCAGTGAAATCATTTTATGAACAAGAGTTGAGAGCTGTGTTTATATTATGACAAAACATCAAGTAGCATCATTCAAAATTTTAGTCATTCAAATGTTTTGACTACTCAATATTTAATAAATTTCACAGATGGGAAGACATAGTAAAGATCCTGGTTGGAGAATAAGAGAAATACTATATAACCTCCTCTTTACTCAAGGAAAGAATTAATAGAGACTCTAACAGGTATCTACATAGCTCATGGTAGTTCTCCAGGGAGTGACTTTGTCTGAGATCCTTCTCTACTGAAGAGAACCACATTTCTAACATTCAGGAATTAGCCACATTATTCAGCAAAGAATTAGCCCAAGACTTAAGGAGTGTGTTATCAAATATATGGAAGGTGTCAGAGCGTGGTGGTCAGGAGCACATACTCAAGTTCCCTAGTGTAAAGTCCTGGTTCTGCCACATAACTGCTATGTTACCTTGGACAAGTGGATTATCCTTTCTGTGCCTCAGTTCCCTTTGCTGTTAAGTGGAAACATTTCCTCATAGTACCATAATCCATAAATACTATAGTAAGTGGTATTACCTCATTGTGCTGACATGAAAATTAAAGTGAATAGTTATAAAGTTCTTGCAACATTGCCTATACATAGTAATTGTTACATTAAATATGTTAAATAAAATACATTTGAGAAATGTTTATCCAATAGCTCCCTCTTTAGTGACATAATACATCACTATATTCAAAGCTCCAACAACACAACATCTGTGTTGTGTTAATGAACAATCACAAAATCTCAATAGCTTATAACAACAAACATTAATTTTTCACTTATGTACGTAGACCAGTTTCAAATATTAGTTTTTACATTCACTAATCATGTGACTTTGGGAAAATGACATGTCTGTACATCCAATTCCTCATCTGTTCAATGGGAAGAATAATAATGCAAATATACCAGGAAGTGACTGTGAAGAATACATGTTAGCACATGTAACATGCTTAATACAGTGATTGTCACACTGTAGACACACTAAATGTTAACTTTACGATTAAAACTCTATTGTCATCTTATAGATGAGAAAATCAAGTCTCTAAAACATAAGGTGATTTAAACAAAACTCACACAGCTAGCAAATGATGGATCACAGACTCGCAGTAAAATTGGATTGAATTAAATCCCTCCCTCTTTTTTACATTACATTGTAGGGAAATTCTAATTCTTAGAAATAGCTATCAAGATGCTATTAGAAATGTGGCCAAGAATTTAGGGAAAGAAATAAATTTTCCTCTAGTGTATTATATTTCAGGGAGACTTGTAACTTGCCACATTTAGATGCACACAGACAGAGTGTGAGAGGGTATAAGTCTGCAAGAAGTAGCAGAGCTGGCCAACAGTAGTGGGGTTTTATCTCCTTCCCAGTCCTCCTTAACCTCAGGGAGTACGATGTGAGGTGGGAATGGCAGGGAAGGAAACTAACATTTATTGAATACTGATTAGGTTTCATACACTATGCTGCATACCTAATACTTCACTTCATTCCCAGAACAGCAACACTGTAAAATGATCTCAGTGTCTATAAATGTTAATCCTGGAGTGCTCCAGTATTATGTCTGGATTGTACCTGCTGACATTCTTTCTATCACTACCGTTTCCTAAGAAATACTTTTCTTGATCAAACTGTTGAAAAGAGGCTCAACCTGAGTCATATCAGTCATCACCCCATCAGATTGTAACAGATATCTATTGTCTGTATGCCCCCAACATCAATTGCTCTCCACAATGCAGAGATATTGGCTGTCTTAGTCACTGCTTAATCCCCAGTGTCTAGAAAGGTCCCTGAATGAATGAACAAATCTGTAAATGCAAAATAGAATGAATGAGGCTGAGAGATTTTTAAGGAATTTATCCAAACACTCACAGCTTGTAAGTTATACAACTGGAATTTTAACTACGTATTTGAGTCCAAACCCTGTGGGCATCCCATTGTGCCAACTGTTTCCATCTTGCTTCCAGCAGTTAATGTCACTGTGGCCGTGGAGAGCAGCATAATGTAATATTAGTTTGAAACATATGGAATTGCTTTTCTGAGTTGAGTGGCATTTAATCTACAACATGAAGTATATAAAAGAGCCACTCTGCTAATAGGAAGGACATCTTGTGCAGAAGAATCAGTAAGTTCAAAGGCCCATATGTCAGAAAAGACCATGGATTATTCTAGAAATTGACAAAAAATCAACATGGTTGGAAATCAGTGAGGACTGACAAGGATTATTTGAAACGAGATTTCAGAAGTAGGCAAGGTCTAGATACTACATGGTCCTATAGGTTACGTAAAGGAATTCAGATTTTATTCTAAGTCTAGTAGGAAGCCACTGAAGGTTTTAAGTTAGAAGAATGGCGTGATCTGATTTGACTTTGAATGGTCACTCTGGTGATTGTGTGGAGAATGAACTAGGAATGGACAAATTATACATATAGCCACACACACCTTCACAGCTCACAAGCTGCCTTTGGAGAGATGCATAGAATGGAGGACGAGAGTATTTTGCACAGAACTAGGCACAGAATGACAGTGAAGTTTATGATAGCATCTCAAGTCTCTGAACACCAGATGATATGTCTCCCTCCTTCTCTGTCCAGCTGCCTGCTCTCTGCACAATATGAGCAACATCACACAGAATAGGACCCTACCATACAGACAGCAACTCTAATAGGAATGGGACATTAAGCTTTTCACTAAAATTTCATATACAAAATATTTAGTCTGTAACAATTTACATTTTCTATTGTTGAGATGAAATTTATTCCTATACTATCCAATTGCTAACTACGGTTCTCTTTAATTTTTTTTCTACGACCACATGATTATTCCGTCTAATGTTCTTTACCAGTACCCCATTTTCTCTTATTTTGTAGGATAAAATTCAAGCATTTAAAGTTCCTCCAGATCTGGTCCCTATATCCTTCTCTATTCTCACCTTTGTAAGCAATCCCCACTCATCCATCAACACACATACACACATGCGCACTCATACACACACACACTCTGTGCTGAGGGAGTAATGAATATATTCATCACATTCTATGATTTTTCCCATGTTTTTATATCTTTGGGGACTTTTAATTTTTCTCTGGCAATCTATTATTCAATCTCAGTTGTTTTCATCTTCCTCGGAAAGCCATCCCTGGTACTTCCTTCACTGGAGGCAATCACACTTTTCTTTAAACTTTCTCTAACCTTTATTTATGGGCACCTTAATGAATTTGTTTATTGAATTATTATTCATTTATTCCCAAAATGAATTTCCTGTTGAGAGATTACTTTTCATTTGTCTTGTGTTTCTTGTGTGTAGTAGCCTTGGGTTTAAGATTGTTTAGACATTCAACAAATATGTTCTAGGTTAAAGTCTGCCTTTCGTAGATACAGAAATCCTGAGTAACTACTACGCATGTGGAAATAAAGTGAATTCAGCTTATGCAGTAAGAGTAAAACCATGATATTTGTTATTAGTCATTTGCCAAATCCCACCTGCAAAAAATACTGTAACTTGACAAAACAAAAGGAAATAAAGCATAGATTCTTAGTGAGATTGCCATCACTCTTAGGAATTCTCATGCTTTTTTCTTTGTGGCTGTGGAAGTCCATATGTATGACAGATATAATGCAGAATAAAGGATACAATAGAGTCAATAAAAAGCTTTATTGTCTAGAAAATTGAACTTGGGAGAAATGTGTCAATATACCACAGATACTACCTTCTTTATTGTTTTGATTTAGGCACTTTAAAAATAGTGTGTCCACTGAGCAACTCTGCTGCAATTTATGAGGGGTTTTGGTCTTTATTCTTTTATTCAGAATGCTGCTGGCCTTTGAAACTCCAGGGCCTTGGACATGTCAGGAAAGCAGCAGTATTTATTACCTGAGGAGGCAGCGCACTACGAGATCACTCTCAGCTCTGACAAACAGGATCACACCTGTGAAGGTACTTGAAAAAGTTAAAAGAAAAAAAAATTCTATTCATAATCCTGGTAATAATGGAATATGACATACCTTCCAGATTCAAGATTGCAGAAATTAGAAAATAGACTACATCTGCCATAAAGAAGAGACTTCAGGGGATATATTTATTATTCTGTTGAAAGTTATCGTTTCCTCCTCAGATTTCCTCACCTCCTTTCACAAGGCCGCTGAACTATCTAAAAATAACATAAATAAAAGTAATGTTCTAATGAATTAATTACTTCAGAAAAAGAATCACAGACCTCAGGGAATGTGTGAATTCAACTAGAGTCTAGATATTTGTGGGTAAGATCTTTGTTTTTCTTGTTTTCCCCTGTAGATCCTGCACATAAAACAGTGGGACAAACATGGTAGAATCTCAATATTTGGGCACTAACAAATATTTTATTGAATACTTAACCTAAATGTAAATGAAAATCACTGTATTCTTTCCAATGATCAAGTGGTCTTCACTATTGATATATCTATTATTATATATAATACAATATAATATAATTATGTGATATATAATTATTATATATAATAATGTTATCTATTGTTATATTAATATATTATTAAAATTATATATAATTTTAAAAGATTTTCTTATTGAAAGGACCTCTGATATTCCTCTTACCCAGATGTTCCAGTTGTTGAAGTTTGCTGCATTTTTCCTATTACCCAATCTATCTATCTCTATGTATGAATATATAGCCATTATCTTTCATCTCTTCCTGAACTTTTCAAGAGTGAAATGGAGACATATTGTCCCATCCTTCCAAACGATGCAGTGTTTATATTCCCAAAACAAGGGTATTTTCTCGAATAATGATCATATGACCTTCCAAATCAGGAACTTAAATAGATACGATATTACCATTCAAGCCCAAGTTTCCATTCAAATTTTGTCAGCTGCCCCAACAATGACACTTCTCCCCTTCTGGGTCTGGTTCTTATCCAAGACTCCATGTTGCATTTAATTGTCAGGTCTCTTCTGATTCCTCCATCCTGAATCAGTTCCTCCGTGTTTTCCTGTCTTTTGTGTCTTTGACATGTTTAAAGGGAACAAGTCTTCCACTCTGTAGCATGACCTTCAACCTGGGTCTATTTGATGATTCTTCATGTCCTGACTCACGTCACACACTACTGGGAGTTGATCCACAGAAATGATGTTGCGCACTTATTGGTGCACCACCTCAGGAAACACTTGATGTGGAAAAATCCTTCCTCTGGTGACTTTAACCTTAATCACTTGGTGATACTGGGCTCTGCCAAGTTCCTCCACTATACAGTCACCATTTTCCCAGTTTAATTGATTAGTATATTGTAGGGAAGTATTTCAAAAAGATTTCATCAACCCATTCTTCAAGCCACCACCAAATGACTTTAGTATCCATTGATAGCATCTACTTAATTAACCAAGATCTCTAACAGTTGCTAAGTGGCAATTCTCTATTTCCATTATTCCTTCAAAATTTGTTGGCATTTTATTGTGAAGAAGAATTTTAGCTGTACATATATTTATTTATGTAGCTATAATAGAATACATATAGTCTATCCATAATAGAACCTATAATTCTATTCATTCATTCATTCACTCCTTCATTCATTCATTATTATTAGCATAATATCCTGGGTTCCTTTCTTATTCAATGGGATTTTAACTTATTGTTATATATTTTGATGTCAAAATCATCCCATTCAAACAGCTTCTATGTGCTTTAGATATGTCCCCCAGCATTCACTGAGCATTTGCCTTAATTTTAGGCACAATGTGATATTCAAGGCTCATCTCTCAATTTCCCTGTTCTAGTCCTAGAAAAGGTTAGTTCTCCAAGAAGCCCTGACAACAGCATTAAGTGACGACAGCATTAAGACATCAAGGTCTTGGCACTCACTGTACTCATTGGTACAAGACTGTCATTGCCCTATCAATGCACAGAGCTTGGATTCACAGGTATATAAATGCGTATACAGCTACAACTATTTATCTATATATATAGTTTTGTGTATATATTACAAACTTATGAGTCCATACTGAAATCTCCAATTTTAGTCCAACACTCCATATTTCCTTACATTCTTTACCTTTCTTTGTTAATATCATCTCTTGTTCCAGAGGCTTCATACTATTCTGAATACATTTACTTATTTGCTCAATGAAACCAAACTCTAGTCATGCAGGCCATCTCTTCTGCCATCTCCAACCTCCTCCCATCACTCCCATTGTTGGTCATCAAATCTTCTAGTCTGCTAGCAGTGTTATCTCTAACCCTTTCCCAATGCTCTGCATCTCTGGCCACCATCCATCTTGCCGTCCCACCTCATGCAGTTCTCCAACTCCCTCTTCCCTCACCACATCACATTCTAGGCATCATATGTTCTCCTCTACACAGGGAAGAGAAAGGAAAGAAAAACTCGTAAATGAATTTTTCACAGCATTTTTTCCCACTGAAGAGTTCTTCAAGAAAGATTCATTAAAAATAGTTGATGCTGTACATTCTTAGAATACCAACATAAAAAGAAAGGAAGAGGGGAAAAAACATAGCTCTTTCTGTTTGCTTCCTGGGTTACATATTTAAATTTGAGTCATTTAAATTTGAGTCACTTGTGCCTAAGATTTTATCTCTTTGTAGTTCTATCCCCAGAAAAAAATTAAAAGATGTGTATTGTAAAATTCAAGACCTGCCATTTGTAAACCCTGGTATTAGAACTAAAAATGCTGTGGTGCAATACTCATTATATGAACAGTTGTAGGTTTCTTTCTAGAGAATATTCATGTAAAAGTTTTCAAATTTTTAATTCAGTAAAAGTGACTATATATTATATGCAAAGCACAGCCCTTACATAACAGCATATGTAGGTGGGGCATATTTGCTGTCACCATTCAACGTAAGAGAACACTTAGCCCAAGGGATCGAAAAGTTTCCTAAGGTCTCCTAAGAATCAAATTCTTCCAATTTCACTATATCATGCTCCTGACTTTAAAATAATGTGAAACATAGACCTAGAGAATATTTTACTTTTTTCTTCCAAAAATATACTGTACTGTGGTAAGCTCTTCATGGACGACTTTAGCCACAAACAATAGAATATCTCAGTTTAAGGGTTAATCAGTGGGGACATATATGACCTCACACAACAGGAAGCTCAGTGTCAATAACTGTGAAGGATCTGAGATTTTACTCTACCTGCAAGCCAAAAAATAAGCCTGCAGCAGTTTCATGAGTGCACGTGAACACTAGACTCTGGGAGAAAAACAAAGGCTTATTACTCACAGCAATAATGATGGCCAGAGATCAGCTTTTTGCTCTGATTCCATGAGTCCAGTTTCCACAGGGAAACTCATGCCTGTACATAAAGCTGGTTGCGATACAGGAAAGGAACTCTAAGCTTAGGAAACTGGAATCTTTTAATAGGTTGTAAGCTTCCCTAAACTTTATCTTGGAGGTAAACATTATCTTTATCACACTCAAAAGTAAACCAACCAGCTCTTTGTTGCAGAAGGAGCCTCTATTTTCCAAGCCTGCTCATTATACAAACATCCTTGAAAAGATAGTCAGGAACAAAGGCAGTCAGTACCACTGCTTGCAAGATGTGCAGAAATGTAAAAGAGCCATGTGAAATTGTCTCTCAATGCCCAGCTGCAGGTGGATTCTAGAGCTGGTTGTGCAAGTCAGCAATATCATCATGGACCCAGGTGCTCGGGATGGTAGTCCTCTGTTGTCCTCAGCAAATTGGAGATGTTTTTACTCATGATTGTAAGATGTTTGCAGCAGTTTCTTGGTATCATTTTGACATATGACCATATCTTATGAAAAAGAGGGATGCTTCTAATCTTGCATCTTTTTTGTTGGTGAAGTCACTTTGATAGATTTACCTGCCTGTTCTTTCGTCCAGGATCAGGTCACACATTCATGCCTAATCAATGGCCACCAAGGAGTACGAGACCTATCAACATTCTCCCCCTCTTTTCTTTTCTGAATGATGTGAGGGTGAACATCCAAATAAACAGCACTTCTGTAACAAAGAAGTAGGTAGATGGGGCAACCAACTGAGACTGCCCAGGGACTGGATTCCAAGGACATTTCTACTTCCCTGCTCTGTAAATTTTAAACATTTCTTTTGCAGCATAGAGATGGAAAATGGTCTTTCTCTTCCACCTAGAATTATGGAATAAGAGCAATTGCAAAGCCTTCACATTTGTGGAAAACCAGTTGGGGCTAAGTGGGACACAGTTTCATCCTATTATCTGAGAGTCTGTAATTCTTACTCAATTTGTAGGGTTGTAATTCAGAGGTTTGTTTTCTTTTCACCCTGAGGATTAGATGATGAGCATCAGCATTACTGTCCCTTTAAGAAACCCTTCCCAAGCTTCCATTTTAAAGTGTTCCTTCTTATTTATATCTTGAAAAAATATATGAGTAGGACTGCTCTTTAAAATCAAATTTCTTTGTGTTCCCTTGAGAGTTTATCATTATCTTCTTCATCAAGAAGTCATCTCTTGAATTACCAGAGAGCCAATTAGCATGATTCCGAGAGCAATTTGTATTTGAATGGTCTCTAAATATGTATTCTATGGAAGGAAAGTGACAGATATCTATTTGATTAATTTAATTACTAAAGGTGAAACTCCAAGAAACAGAATACTTTCCCTCCACTACAGGGGCTCTTCTTTTTCTCGAGGCTAAACTTTTAAATCCAAGAGCACTCAAACATGTATCCTGCTGTGATACAATGGGATCTTATGAAAGTGGGTTACTAAGTATTTCTAGAAGCCCAAGGAAGATTCTTTATTCTTCTAACTCATAGAGCCTCAACTGAATATAATAAAGGTCTTTTATTGTTATTTGAAATAATGTGTTCTCATGTCTCCCTTCCTTAAGGGAAGTAAATACATTAAACATTCTACGTAGTTTCAAGAATATGATTTGAATTATGTCACGTTTGGTTTCTAAACAGAGCACCTTTCAGTCTTTTATCTCTGCCACTGATTCAAATGTTTCTTCAACCGGTTTTTGTAGATTTTTTTTTATCAAGATTGTACCTTCTATCAAAAATTCAAAAAATAAATGTGTCCTAGTTCACACCTACATGCCTATCTACTTTATCGAAGGGGAAGGGGCAAAATTAGAGTCCTAGTCCAGTCTCATGAAATATACTGCTCATATGGAAATAGAAGGTTGAATTTAATTGAAGTAAAAGAGGAAATTCTACCATGTGCAATAATGCCTTTTTCTTTTGAATTTGTGCTCTAGGACGTCAGTAAAACTTTAATAGATGAATGATAACAAAGCAGAGGTAGTGTTCACCACTAGGCCACGCCAAATTCATTTTGGGAACCAGGTGGAATCCAAATAGAAATAAACAAACTACACTTTTCCAAAAGTAGGCTATTTTCACATACGTTTCTAAGCTATCTAATCATTATTTTCTAATTAAACTATTTATTTATTAAATCCTCCAGATATGCAACACCATCACACGCTTTTCCCCTCAATCTGTGTATTCAGCCTTTGCCGTAATTTGATGGAGGTAGTGATACTTTCTACCAAAAATCCTCATGAGTACTGATTCTTGGATACTTTCTCTTGCATGAGATGATGTATTTCATACACTTGAAAGGAAAAAGTTTCCTAAAAGGATAAAGTCAGAAGTAGGAGTCTTTGAAAAGGAACATAGATGTTGGGCTAAGGCAGCATGGATGAAACTGAGTTCTAATTCTCCTAATTCTACACTGACTGATTTCTCCCAGAAATATAGTTGGCAAATGGAGGTGATGAGAGTTGTGGATGGTATATAAATGGTAGCAAAAACCATTATTACAATAATGAAGAAATGTACCTCCAACCATCTCAACAAGAAAACCCTGATAAAAATGTAACTTCTCAGCTAGGAACCTCACTCAAACATATTTTAAAGTTCCTCAAAAAAGGTTGCAAAGTAAGCACTCTATACTTAAAAGGTGGTATTGTTCAAAATCTCCTTAGATTTTAAAGTGGTAGGAGGTTGGTACAAGAACTCATGAGGCTGGATATGCACTTCTGTTCTTTTAATTTTAGAGATGGTAACAGATCCTAAAGGTGTTATTGTTTCCCAGGGAAATAATGATTTCCTCTGAAATTGAGACTATGCAGATTTTCCTTGATGCTGTGATCATTGGTTCCTGAGCGTAAATGATAGCACTTCAGTGAAAATGACCCTGATCTCAGTCACAATGCTCTAAGTGAGCATACTGCTGAACGCCACAGTGCACTGTTTCTCAGCATCTTCTCAATGCCAGGAATGGTGGGCCCTGGGAGAATGGAACCCCTTGACTACAAATATGAAGAGAGGAGTAGACTCTGTGCTCTTATCCTGGGATAGTGATGCGTCTGCAAAGTGGCAGAGAAATCAAAAGCATCTTTAGCATGGAGCCAGCTGAGTGTTAGTGGGAGAATCAGATTAGATCAAAGAAGTGTCTGCATTCTTGTACTCTTATGAAAAAGTAGTTCTTTAAAAAATTAGTGAATGGCAAGTTTTTTTAAATTTTAATTCATGGAATCGGTTTCTTCAAACATGGCCTTTCTATTGATGTAATAGTCAACATGCCTTTATCTCCTATGATTGTTCATGGAATTGGCATTGTTCCATGAATAAATACTAGTGGCCTTTTACTAGTCAAAGAAGTTACTAATGCAGTAGTTTGTGCCTTTTTGATATCTGCTCTTGACGGTTCCAGAAGACTCCAATTTAGCTTTCTTGTATCTCATTTTATGCCCTGTCCCACCCACTTCCCAAAATCAGCTTCCCTCTGCCATTCTCCACATGGATGCTAAAGAGGTCATTCAAGAACACAAATTTGATCTTATTTTTCCTTGCTTAAAATTGCTTATTAGTCCCACATTGCCTAGAGTATAATGCTTAAGATCTTTAGATTGGCATAAAAACCCTTTCATAGTTTGGCCTTTGTCTACCTCTCCAAATGTGCAATCTGTCCCACGACCACATATCCACCCAAAAGACCATCTCATTTCTATTCTCTAGCTATATCAAAGATGCTGAATTTCTCAGGAAACATCATATTGCTATCTCTTTGCATTTATTACATTTTCTACCTGTCTTGTATTTCCATTTCTTTCCTATTTAAACAACTCCTATTCATCCCTCAAAATTTAACTGAGCTTCTTTTGGAGAGACTTCCACGACATACTCAGAGTCAAGAACTTTCTCTTTTATTTTCCCAAGACTTCAGCATTTTGCACAGTGTCTGGCACATGGTAATTTCTTAATAGTTATTTTATTTATGCATGTATTATTTATGACAGTAATTTTCAGGATCTTTAATGAGCAAAAGTGCCTGCAAACCTTTAAGAGGAATGTGGAATATACAGAGTGTATCAGGAATTGCATCCAATTGCTGGTAAGTAACAGAGATCTGGCTACAATGGCTTAAACACGTGTTTCATATTCTCACCAAAATCAGTTAAGACATAGATATACCAGGGCTGATGTGGTAGTGCCACACAGTAAATTGAAGTTTCATCTACAGGTTTTTGTAGTGTAAGCCCTGACAATTGGCTTTTCTTTTTGTAATGTAAGTGCCTAACTTAAGCTTTGATTGCAGACGCATCCACTTCAAAGATGGCTATCTCAATGAACACACTGCCAGTCCCCCCTCAGGCTGTTTTGTTTTAGAGAACCTGATTGATGTTGATAACTGAGCAGTCAGGCTGGCTTTTTTCCCTTCTCATGCTTTAAATTCCCACGCTTACGTTTTAAATTCACTAATGCAGAGTGAGCCTTCATTAACCATTGGCCCCCATTCTCGACCCCAATAAAAGCAGAACCGGATGCCTGTACGCCCGAGCTCTCTCTGTCTCTACCTGCGACCTCCCTGTGTGGCCTCAGATGTGCCGTGTAATTGCCAGGACTTGTAAGTAATAAACTTTATTTTCAAAGTTTCCTGATGGTTATTGCTGAAGATATTGATAGGCTGAGACTGGCGCAAAACGGTTTTATTATGCTAATTTTGTGGATTTTATTCTAAAAGCAACCCAATGTCACCAGATTGTGAACTACTGGAACTCCAGTCATCACACAAAACCAACAAGCATAAAAAGTAAAACAAAGAAGTGGCAGAATGGGTCCCCTCCAAAATTTCTTACAGCCCTCTCCAAAGAACTTTCTTCATAGTACAATCCAAAATTAGATTTACGTTTCATTGGCTTCCTCAATGAAATATAGGCTGGGAAATACACACACACACACACACACACACAATGTATTAACCTGGTTATAATACATTATATTAACCTGGTTATACCCCTTCCCCAATTAAAACTAAACAGGGTTCTTTTACTAAGAAAGAAGAGATATGGATAAATAAATTCTGCTGGAGGTTTTTCACACTATGAAATCTTAATTTCATAAAACATTAGCATTTCAAGAAACACGCGTTGTTTGCAACACAGTTTTCGAAATACTGGTCTAGACAATCTTTTAGACATTTTGTCCCAGTGTAAGACTGTGTCATTACTTACTAATTATGTAAGGAGTGAATTTCAGATCCCTTCGGATTTGATGTTCTATTATTTTATTAGATCAGAATCTGCCTTGTTAGTTCAGATAATCTTTTGTTTTCCCTTCCCTTTGACTTGGTGCATTTATGAAGCATTTTCTCTAGGATGATAATAATACTTTCCCTTTAGAGATATTTTCCAGAAACTCATCACTTTCCTTCCAAAGGACCAAAGTCTAGAGGCACCTGGAATAAAGCATGGGTCAGCTATATTTTCATGCTAGATGACCAATTTAGGCACTTCTGCCTATCTTATTGTGTAGACATTGTACATCTGCTGTCTGCTACGGGATCCACTGGAAGAAAAAATGTTATGTGCTGTATTTCAGATGCTATATAAAGCCAGGCTTTTCAAACAATGCAGATAAAAACCACCAATCAGTTTGTCCCATGACTGAACCTAGCAATCTCTGGGATACCACAATTCTCTGTCAACTGAAGACAAGGCTGCCTGCTTTATAAGGGAAGAACATCTGCAGCCTAAAGATGCTGCTTTAGAATACAGGCTGCATATTCTGCAGAGATCCTGGCTCTGAAGCCCAATAGTTCCAAGGTTCAAATCCTGGCTCAGGCACAGGCTAGCTGGAAAATCCCAGGCAAAGAACTTCACCTCTCTGAGCCTGAATTTCCATCTCTGAAAGGAGCATTGAAGCTTTTGCAGAGTAAGTTTGAAGTTTAGAAGTATGTAAAGCATTGAGCATAGTTCTTGGCACACTGAGCGCCCCCATGATTTCTTGTTTTCCTCCTTGTCTTCCTCCTGCTCCTCCCCTTTCTCTTCATCTTTATATTGTTATTTTTAGCAGTGATAGAGGATTAGTGTTTTAGATGTAATAGTAATAGTAATAATTATTTTCAAATATGCTTACTTCTGTTCTCCAAACATTTCTAGGTAAAGGCTTTTTTTTTTTCTAGAAGTTCATACACCTGCATTCCACAGTGCAAATGTGTTCCTTATTTTCAGAATACTCATGGCATCGACAAACTTTGTGTCTTTTAAAAATAATGAGGAAAGTGAGCCAATTTAACTTCATAAAGGCAAAGAGACAGCATCTAGCCCTTGTGATTGCCCACTGTAGTCTACAATTTTCAATGTGATCTAGCTGCTGCACAAATTGCTAAATTCATCTGGTATCATTTTTCCTCTCATTATGTTCCAGCTACACTGCTTTTCTTTCTCTTGTTCAAGCCTCAGTGTCTCAACTCATGCTGCCCCTCTCTCTCTCTCTGTGTCTTTCCTTTTTCCCTCCTTCTCATCCTTTCCCTCTCCCTCTCTTTTTCCTTGTCCTTCTGGAATGTTCTTTCCCCAAAACTACATGGCAGATCTTATACCAAATGTCATCACTTCAGAAAGGCCTTCCCTGATCACCCTAATTAAAGAAGCTGTACTAATTACATTATCTTTTTCATTTAGCTTTATAACCATCGGAAATATAAAAACTTATTTATTCACCTATTACTATTTGTCTCTGTTCATTAGTAGGTGTGCAGCAAGAGAGAAGGGAAATTGTCAGTCATAGTCAGTACTGTATTCCTGGTACCTAGACTAATACCTGTCACATGGGAGGTGCTCAATATATGAATAAATAAATTAATGCTAAGTTAACCTTTATTAAAAATGAAGCAAGGGAACCACAGGCTATTGTTTACTCTTTTACCCTTCTAGAGTTCTTTTATATGCTGTATCTCTTTATTTCTCTATGTTCTGTCAAGAACTATGAAAGGTCTAATACTTTATCCTACTTGCAAGCTAACACTTTTTTATGCTGCAGTTTCATGGGTGCTGGCAGAGACATAAGACTCGTGCATCAAAGACAAAAGACTTTATTATTCAAAGCAGAGCAAGCAGCATGAGCATCAAGCATCAGGAGCATCAAGCCACATACCCCAATTTCCACAGGGCAACATGAAGGGGGCTAGATGATATCTACATATGGAGTGGGGTGCATTATAGGAGAGGAACCCTCAACTTAGGGAACCCACATCTCTCATTAGGAGAAGTCAGCATGCCTGCCCTTTGTTCCAGATGGAAACAGTATCTCTACCTTCCAAGGCTGTAAGAAAGCCTGCTCTTTGCTCTGAAGAGAGAAACTCGATCTTGCAAGGCTGTTTAGTACAAAAACAACCTTGACAAAATAATCTGGAATAAATCACTCATTGTCTCTATTCATAAGATGTGCAGAAATGGCAGAAAACAACACAGAATTGTCTCCCAATAAGTCCCACTAACTCTAACTCACACTTCACCCCAAAGTATAGTTTGCTCTTCTAGATTCTACCTTAGATGTGTCTTGCTCAATTCATTTTGTTTACTCTAAATGCTCCTGGCTCTCAGGGAGCTTACTGTCTAATATTGGTGAGTAAGGAAACCCAGATTTTCCAGCTCTGAAACCAGTTTTCCTACCCTGCTCTACTCCCATGAGCACAGCCTCCTTAACATTTGAAGTAGCTGCCACTGTTTCTCAGGGCTATCTCCCTAAGTACACCAGATGGGAGGTAGTCAAGCAATGCTTTCCAACGAGGATGGAGGGCTGGGTATCCTCTGAAGCACTTAGAATATTAAACCCAGCAGGAGAAGTTAAAGCATGATTGAACAGAGAAAAATCCCCTCATGTGAATCACTGTTATTGGTATTAGCCAGCTAATCAGCATGGCTCCAATACTTTAGAGTTGGAAATGTGCCTGTCGTAGTTTGGAATGAAATCAGTCCATATTTGTAGGGTCATGATTAGGGGAGGGAAGTTTTTAGTTCAGTAGAAGCCTAGGCACCAGTACTTGAACTGTCAAGTTTTTGAAAATGTTCAATAAGGTCTTTTATCTTATGCATAAGGGATATATGAGCTGATATACAGGGAAACAATATTCTTGCTTAATTCCTGCAACTTACTGTGACATAGCCTTTAGTATTCAAAAAGAAATAGAGAAGGGGATGGGCCATACACAATGTGCAACCCACAACATCAACGTATTTTTACTTATGCATAGATTCATGAAGCCAAGGAGAAGAAGTAATTGTGCATTCTGACTGATCTAACATCAGTGTTCCTATGACCTGAATATTTCTAAACTTTTATGAATATAGAATGTACCATTTAAGACTGGATTATCTAAATCCCATGATGACTGCTCATGCTAATATACATTGGCATCACTTCTTCCAGGAATCTTGAATTCAGCCATTAAATCCTAAATTGTACAGTGCATTCAGAGAGGAATGTGTTCCTTGATGTGTGGCATTTACACAGCTATTTTGTAAATTCTCAAGTAATGGTGACATCATGGTATTCTCTAAATAAAAATGTTATAGTGTCAGTCTCCAGTAAAGGTCACTACAGTGAAATTTCCCCTGGATTATTGATTTCTAACCTCACTGTAAGGAAAAAATATTAATCTCAATCTCTAGATTTAGAAACTGAGTCTCAGAAGGTTTTATTATAATAACGATAATGATAATATTATTAGGAAGAAAAGAAATAATAGAAATAATATCAGTAATATTTTTTAAATGTTTATTGAGCATTTATCACGTGCCAGGCACTGTGATAAGCATTTTATTTAAATAACTAATAGGCTTCATAAGAAAAAACTTGAAGTGGCTCTTACTCCTACTTTTCAAGTGAATAATCAGAGACACAGAAAGGTGAAGTGACTTGTCTCAGTTCAGCAATTAGCTGAGCTAGGACATGACCCATGTTTCGCTGAAACTGCCCTGCCATACCTCCACTTGGACATTTATTTCAGAGAGTTTGTTTTGAACAAAACCCCTCTGCTTTCTTTATGCCCATCTTAATGCCCCTGTCTCTAACTTCAACTCTCCTGATCTCAAGAGCAGAAGGGAAATCCTCCTTGTTATGACCAGCCTGGATGGATGCCTGCCACACTTCACTGTATTGTACGACGTGACCATCCAGTTAATCTTCACTGATTTCCTCTTCTGAAAAGCAAACTTCCTTAGGCTAGGTGAGAAATAAGAAATGCTAACCTCATCTACCATTACTCAATAGCAAAAGGCAATGATCAGAGTTTTAAATTTAGAAGTGTTTCAATAAGCTGCTGTGGATACATTTTTTTTTATCAATGATTGAGCCTGATCTTTTCATCTTTTAGACAGAAATCTGTGCTTCCAACTCGTAGAAAATAGATGCCCAAAATGCAATGTATATTCATATATGGAAGAATCATTATCTTCCTTTGTACAAAGATGCAAAGTAGAGCTATATTTCTCTCTTGATCATGAGTTTAACTTTTTTTTTAATGTCTCCATAAACACTGAACTTATAAAGGTACATTTTTTTAGGGATGACAACAAACAAACTTTAGACATTTAAATTTCCTCTCTATTTTAAAACTTACTCTCCTTGTTGAGGCTATGTGAGGAAAAAAAAAACCACCCCAAACAACAAAAAAAGCTTCCAAATGAGAGAGAAGAGCATGGTTGATAGGGATTTGGAGGTACTTACTTACATAACTGTTGTATAAAACCAGAGGCAAACTTATACATCATTCAGCATAAAGGATGAGGGGATTTATTTAACAATAGGACCATGAAAATTACATGACTAGTGAAGAGTTCCAAAGTCTACAGCAGAGGACTAGGCAAAGAACTCTGGTTGCCATCAACGTGATGCTAACGTACTTAAACATATGCTCCCTACGGTATTTAGCAGGCACAAAATGAATTGTGCCTGAAACCAAAAATAATGAACTGGCTTTAAGTCTCCACTCTAGTAATACTATAAAAATGATCTGCTATTCATAGCATGTACCAGAGAGTCTTTTATACTTAACCATGTCTGTTCAGTTGATTGACAGACTCTATTTTTTAATCATTTGTTATTGAATTTACAGTAAACCTATAAGCACATTATTTGGAGCAGTGCCTAAGATTCTGAACTAAGTGCCTTATTTCGGAAGGGAAGTGTTACTCCTGGATGACTATATAATTAGGGAGATGGAGAAAGTGAGTATGAGCTTCTAGCACCGTGCTGCCACTTCCTCCTCAGCTTCTAAGAGGAGTGAATGAAATCTCAGCAATTTTGAGAATCCAGCTCCTTCTAGGTGATAATTATGATAACAAACCTGTCTTTGTGAACCTAGAGTCAGACTTCTGGGTTTTTTTTTTTTTTCCTTTTTCTCCCCAAAGCCCCCCAGTACATAGTTGTATATTCTTTGTTGTGGGTCCTTCTAGTTATGGCATGTGGGACGCTGCCTCAGCGTGGTTTGATGAGCAGTGCCATGTCCGCGCCCAGGATTCGAACCAACGAAACACTGGGCCACCTGCAGCGGAGCGCGCTAACTTAACCACTAGGCCACGGGGGCCAGCCCCAGACTTCCGGGATTTTAAGCGGACGCCAGTGTCATTGATTCATTTCGTCTGTACCCAGGAATCAAACTCATATTCTTCTCTTTTAGTCATTGTTTTATAAAAAATTTTATAAAATGTTTAGATACTAAAAAAAATTGTACTATATGGAAAGGATAAAATAAACAGTTATGATCTCTGTTGACAGTTGTGTGTATTTGAAATGGGTACCATTTCAGACTTGTATTTTATCTTGATGTTATACATATTTTGCAAAACAGAAATCATACTATTTAGATGTTTGCTTTTTGATTCAGCAATACATTGCAAGCATCTATTTGTGCCAATGGGTAAAGATTTCTTCATTTTTTTACAACACTACATATGATTTCATGATGTGAATATATCAAAATGTATTCAACCATTTCCCTGTTTTTGAGCTTTTAAGATGGCTCTAATTTTAGAGGTATTTACAGATGATCCTACATTAAACCTCCATTAGATTTACCCTTCCCCACTCGCACTAAAATATCTATTGAATAGATTCCTAGAAATAGGGTTACTGACTTAAATTTTGGTATCAAAATTTGGTGTATACTAACAGATTGCTGCCAATTCTATTACCAAAAACTCAGATGAACATTAAATAAGGACATTAAATTCTTTAAAAAGTTTTATTAATCTGCTCACCAGGACATTATATTTTTGTAGTTTGCATTTCCTTGATCACAATTGCAGTTCAATATCTGCTCCCATGCTTCTGTTAGCAGAATCTCATTACTGATGTACCATTTCATCCTCGGAACCCATTTCTCTGTGAGTTGTTTGCCTTTTGTTACTGATTTAATTGATTTACATAATTTTTGTAGATTCCTACCTTCCCCGGGAATTCATTTTTATTTACAGTTGGAAGTACAAATCTAAATTTAAGGGTTTTTCTCGTCTGTCTTTTGTTTCATTGTAATGTGTGACTCACAATCTTGTGCCATGTATTTAATAATAAATTGTGTCACATCAATTGGAAATACTACCTTTTCTTATAAAATTTCTCATACAAGCATGGATCTCTTTCTGGGCACTGCATTGTTTTTATAGCTGTACACATCTTTCTGAACCAGAACTATTGCATTTATTTACTATAGTTTCTAGGCATACAGATTGTTTTACCAGATAGACCAATGTGGCAGAACAATCCCTATGCTTAGATATATTTTTCCCAAAAAAATTCTTGGTGATTTTGTTCATATTTGGTCCTTCAGAGGAACTTTTGAATTGACTTAATCAGTTCTAAAAATAATCTGGTTATATTATTCAGTACATTTGTAAAGATTTTGTATGAAATAAGTTCTGGAAACTGCAAGGCAGTAATATATATAGATGCGAATTCTGCAAATGAGCCTGAGAAAGTGAAAGCAGTAGGCCTGAGCAGGTGGGTCCTTTAATAGAGGATGCTGTCAAATGAGGGAATCTCAAATCTGGATTTGGATTTAAATTTGGACAGTAGATAGAAATAATGATGTGAACAACAGATGTTTGCTGAGGCCTCTTCCAATGAAAACGGCACAAATAACTAGCTAATATTACTCAGGAATCATTTTTTTTAAGATTTTATGTAAAATTATATTTTTCCATGATATTTGATGTCCTGAGCTCTGAAGACCATACTTCTCTTTACGTCTTAATCAATGTATTTCAAAAGAGAAGGGATTTTAGGAACTTTAGGGTAAGAATGACGTATCAAAGGGAAGAAAGATAAGAAAATTGTGGACGACAATTTCAAATCTTACACTTTCTCTACCGGTACCCACGCGTTACAGTAGAGGAGCTACCATAAGGTTAAACAAATTTAGTCCTAAAATGTTTTTTATTTTTCTCTTATATTTTCCTGGTGCTTCACAAGCTCTTATCAAAGAAGGTATTAGCCCATCTTCTATTCTTATTTTTTATTTTCTTTGTTCTTATATGTTGCTCAGAGCCAAATTGTCCACTGATTTTAGGAAATGTGAGGGTAGGAGACCACAGTTTGTAATGGATTTTTTTTTTTCATAAGTGATGAGGTCTTTCACGACCATATATATGGGAGAGATGCTGCCCTGTCTGAGAATAAGGCTTGTATTTGCATCCTCCTTAAGCCTTTGACAAAGGCTTTCTGAACCTTAGCTGACCTTCCCCAACCATATTCTTCCAAAGCCACAGGGCAGATCTGAATTGCTGACTTGCTCGGGTGCCTGACAAAAATTTCTCCAGGCCCTGAAATCATGACTTACACATATGGCTGTCAGACTAACTTAGGACAGTTCCATCCCTGAAATAGCTAGCTTTCCTAGAGGTATGAGTCTCTCAAGGTCACTTAAAAAGTCACTATAGTATTTTAACATGGTTCACAGAGCTAATAATGAAGGATAGGAACAGAACATCAGTCTAGTTAAGCTGCTTTTCAGACACTGTGTCTAAGTTCTCGCTTTATTTCACTTTGATAGTTTAGAAGAAATAGAAGCACACTCTTAACTCAAACCAGTCTATTAAACAAGTCTGTCAAAGAAGCATAAAGCAAAACATAATGTTTTATATGATTTTTAATTCAGTAATAGTTCCTATTTGTGTTTCAGAACAGTGATATGACTCACTTGGTTCACAATGAAATGAACTTCCCTGTTGAAATATTCCCATAAAAATAAATAAAAGAAAAAGCATGGTATAGAAATAGATCTCCACAAGAGTGTTCTCTGATTCTTTCTTTGTCTCGTAAAGTTTGCTTTGCAATTTCAGAATTTGCTGAATCCATAATAAATGACTGTCTGTCAATATTTTCTTCTAGAGTTTCTGAAGTGTTTCCTACTTCAGCAATATCTACTATTGTGACAAAAGAGTAAGACATAGCAAGAGTAGGTAATACTCCTTAACCTCTTACTTATTCATTAATTTTATCCCATTTACTTTGTATTCCATTTTGTCTGATTTTGATATTAAGCCATTCTCTATTTTCACTAAACCTACATTGTCACGTTGGCAAAATACTTGAGCAGAGTTGGATGGAGACAGAATTTTTCACCTCCTATTGCAGGCTTATGGTTGAGTCTTACAGTTACTTCAGCCTTGAGCATTTTATGTCTTATGTCTTACCACCTGCTGAGTCAAATTTCTCTGAAATAATGAATTCACTTTCCTTGCAAAGGCTAATGCTTTCTTGCTTCAGGCTATACCTATATGATATAAAAACCAAATGGTCAATCTGGTATATGATAAATTTTGGTGAGTGAGTTGGTTCAACTGCAAAGTCTCAACTTAATTGGTTTCCATGTGTAAAAAGTTAATTTCAATATTTGAAAAGCTAACAAATGTTCTATGAAAAGTTACATGTGTATCACAGGAGGTCACATTGTAAAGATTGTGTTAATAATAACCATAGCTACCAACCGTTGAAAATATTTTAACGTATTAACTACTTTGCAAGTACTATATCATGAATGTCCCGTGTAAAATGAAATTATTAATCTTCTATTACAAATAAAGAGACTGAAGTTCAGAGACATTAAGTGGCCAAACAGTAATTGACAAAGAAAGAAAATGTCTGACTCCAAATTCTACTGTCTTAAATACATTATTCTGCTTTCCCATACTAAACTTTTTAAAAATTTTAATTTATAAGAACTCTCATTCATCATTCCAAATATTTGCGATCATAAATATTCTCATGAGTTTCTCATGACAGTTCTACTCCCAGGCTACATGGAAGGGTTTTACCTTCATTGCCTTACAATCGCAAATTTTTGGAAGCCACAAAATCCATGCCTGGTTTCAAATCTGAGTTCTGATTTATAAGCCATGTGTCTCTGGAAAAGCTCCTTATTCTTTTTGAACCTAGATTTTCTATCTGTGAACAGAACTATTGTAAGAATGCAGTTGAAAGAATTATGTGAAAAAAAAAACCCTGAGTATACTGTCTGGTATGTTATAGGTACTAAATAAGAGCTTATTTAGTAGGAGGAAGGAGTATTTTGGAGTTCCTTCTCTCATTTCCTCGAGCGAATTTAAGAATGGTCTACTTTATGTTAAATTTCTTTTTTTTTTTAAGATTTTATTTTTTTCCTTTTTCTCCCCAAAGCCCCCAGGTACATAGTTGTATATTCTTCGTTGTGGGTCCTTCTAGTTGTAGCATGTGGGACGCTGCCTCAGCGTGGTTTGATAAGCAGTGCCATGTCCGCGCCCGGGATTCGAACCAACGAAACACTGGGCCACCTGCAGCGGAGTGCCCGAACTTAACCGCTCGGCCACAGGGCCAGCCCCTATGTTGAATTTCTAACACTGAATGTGAGTAGTGACAAACAGTAAGCCCACTCACTTGCTTTCAAAATCACATTTTACATGTTTCAAAGGCAATTATGTGCTGTCATCTTTATAAGCAGTTGAAGTGTGGGGCAAGTAAATATATCTTCATTTATCATCTTGATTCTTTATGTTAAGTTGGTATTGGATGATATGGTTTCTCATATTGTATCTTTTTACTCATCCAGAGCAATGCTTTCTGGGACAAATTGTGAGTTCTCGTGGGAGAAAGTCTACATTTCTGAGATTTGCATGGGCTTATCATTGTTTCATCAACAAAATTACTTAAAAATGATTATCACTAATCTTTAAAACTCCCTCCCTACCCTTGCTCAATATATATACAATTAAATTGGAGGTTATGAAATTTTCTCTAAGAAAACTCTTGGTGAATGTTATTATAAGCAAAATTGGAAAGGGGTAAGTTGAGAGAGATTCTTTTGTATAGTTGTAAATTATAGTAAAAAATCTAATAAGTTATATTTTCTACATTTAACACAAGAATATTTGTCACATTTGGATATATTTGTAAATTTCCATAATAAAAAATGCATCCACATTTCACCAACTCGTTTTCATTTCGTTCCACAGAACACAATTATTGTAAACATCAAGGATTGGGAGCTCTTAAACAGATGGGGCATTAGTGTCTTAATTCTTGACCTTTGTTCTAGTAAATCCTTCCATTTCGTATCCTTTCCACAAATCCTATGGCCATTCGGGGCATGATGAACGATTTTTTTAAATGCTGCTTTAATGTTTGTGTCACTTTTTGTGGTTTATGATTTCAAACAAATATGTAAATGCATCTGCCCAATAGGATAATGAGGCCACATTAAAATTCTCAAATATTCTAGGTATATCCTAATCATGCTATAAGATTCTGCATAAAGTAAACGCAATTTCTTGGTGGCAACATATCTATTGTTTTTTATTATTTCTGATAATTAATCTCTCTAAATTGATTCCCCAGCTGAGATCTTTATTTTTCCTTTCTGCATACCAGACACTTACTAAATGATATTGATTGAATATCTATTCATTTTGTTCACCTTAACAAAGAAAAACAGGGGTAAATAAGCATTCTTACGATTTAAAAGAGTTTACACAGAGACAATGTGTACACATACACACATACTTAAAGTTTGCCAAAGAAAACACATATACATCCTGAATGCCTTAATTTTGTTATAAAAATAGAGAATGAACGTTACCTTAATCAAGTCATATAAGACATAGCATTTTAAGATATCTAAGCTAGAGTTGTGATAGCATTTTAATAAACTATGCTCATTTTCTTACCTCCTTCCTGGCTTACACTGCAATATTCATGTTGCCAATAGAATCTAGAGTCCTAAACCCTTATTCAAAGTTTTTAAAATTGTTGATATTTGGAAATAAATAATTTCTTTCAACTGTTAGCTTATTATCACTCCTCTTAACTCTGAATAAGTCTGCATTTTCCTGCTTGGGTTGATGGGTTTGACATCTGTGAAAAGAAAAGATTTTGAAAGAAAATCAGTGAATCTAGGTTACATGTGAGTTGTTGATAAACTGAAAGCTGCCACAGAAGAAAATTGGATAGTGTCCTACTTACATGATTATTAAATAGAGTCTGGGTCGCACATATACATTTTATTCCTGACGGGTATTGGTTGGATCCTTCTTAAATCTTATGAAAAAATAATGTTGTAAAATGTTCCTCTGGGGGAGTCCGTGGCTGACTGTAGTAGCTGTGGTTGAAACATGTGCTGTGGTTGGCTCTATCTTGGAGCATATGCTCTTTAAATCTTCCTGGTTTAGAGTGTATGTAAAATACTCTATGCCTAAGGCAGGTGTAGTGAGAAGCATTCATTTTCTCAGAACACCTTAGAAATAAGCACATGGGCTTAGGATTAAGGTGGCATGGGACCTAACTTGTCACACTATCTTGTTTGATAACCGAGGATTTTATGTTTCAGTTAAATCTTAATGCAAAATATGGATAATAAAAACAGTATTAGGAGTTATATGCATGTGCCATAGAGAATGCACTAAAATGCACAAAAAATAATGAATTTGTTGAGATAAGAGGGAGAGAGGAAATTGGCTTCATTGCATACCTGTTAGTTGTCATGCAAGAGGACTATGTGATTCACATTTATTTTCCCATATTATTCCACAACCAGCTAATAATGTAACATTATCTCATTTTAAAACTTTAGAAGATGAGGTTAGGAAAGTTCAGGGATGTACCAATGGTCACACAGCTATTAGGTGTCTTCAGATATCTAGCCATGTAGGAGCATTCACTGTGCCATGCTAACCTGGGTTCAACTTCTGCAAAGATCACAGCAATAATTATATAATCTTTGTGATCTGTCAAAGTGGTTGGGGCAGACAATCTCTAAGTTCCTTTAGAGTGCCAAACATTTATGACTCAGATATGAGAAAATTTTGGTTTTGATTTTACTGTACTTACCATGTCTGTCACTATGCTGAGATGTCAAACTAGCCTTCCAGTCTGCAAAAAGAATTTGTCTGAGTAACCCACATGACAAAGGTGTCTACATTAAGGTACGAAAACTATTCTATTACTTAAAGCACAATTCTTTTCTTTTTCTCAACTAAGCTATTATCTCAATACCAGTTGTAAAAGAAGAAATAACCTCTGGATGTGCTAGTATAGTTCATTCACAAGATGGTCTGTATTATGCACAAGGAAATTAGAAAAAGTGAACTAGTTTGGTGAGTGTAAACATTCTATATAAATATCCAAGTATATATACATAAATATAGGAGAAATCATGTTTAAATGCAACCTGTGGGTTTACTGTTGCTGATTGATAACCATGTTCCATAGGATGTTAACATTAAAATATGTTTTCAATGTATCTATCTGAGCCATGAAAATACCTTTATAAAGAGCACTTTATTCTAAATTTTAGCTGAAACTTATTTGATATTTTATCATTTTTACTTGGCTCTTCTCCTCCCTCACCCAAAATTATTTTGTGAATGATAAAAAGCCACACTGAATTAATGAGAACACTCTTGCTATTTTTTTTTCTCATTTGGTTCACATTTAGTTGGAGGAAGTAAAAACATTTTTGTTGAAAAGAATCAGTACCACTTCTTCAATTAGGTCAGGGCTTCCTGCCATTTAAAATTGACAGAAAAAGCAAAATGTACCAGACTGCGACACTGGAAATAGAGCTATCAGGCCTCCCCAGGATCCCTGGTCCTGGGTTTGACCTCAAATCCCTTCTGCCCAGAACTCGAGACTATTTGGAAGGCCTTTGCAGCTGGCCTCCTGAGACAGAAGGAAGTAGCAGAAAACTTGGAAATACTACAGTAAACCTGACATTATGCTGCAGTTGGATGCACTAGATCATTGAAAGAAAGAACGTCATCTTGAATAAATATTTTTTTTAAATATTCAAAGGTAGGTTTTATGTAACTGATATGAAGACAGCCAAACATAGACATAAGAGGAATAAAACAGATTTTAACGTAAGCTCACAACCACATCATAAGGAAATAAAGTAATGTAGAAAGAAGTGTGGTTAAGAGAATAAGCTTTGAAGTCAGAAATCTGGGTTTGCATTCTAGCATGAGCACTCATTAACTGTGTGACCTTGAGCAATCTCTCACTCTCTCTGATCCATAATTTATTGAGCGATTTGTAAAACAGAGATATTAAGACTATCTCTCATGGACTTGTGCTGAGAATTAAATTGAATGATTTATGCAAATTGGTTAGCACATTACTTGGCACTGAGTAAACACTTTAAGAATATTAAACATCATGGTTATTATTGTTTCAAGAACTTACTTCAATCAGATGTCCACACTTTGAAAGGATTTATTCTCCTGGGTAACAGAAAAAACAAGAATGTCAACAATTATGTAAAAGAGTAAATGTAACAAGACATTATAAAGTAAATTATATCTTTGCTACTAATTTCTTTTTTTGTTTTTTGCCATTAGCTTATTACATTTTATTCCCTGTTTTTATGTGCATATGTTAATAATACCTTAGATGGAAAATAATAAACACGTTCATAGTTTAGAGTTGCAATTGCTGTTTTTGGAGCAAATTATTAATACTTTAAACAACTACAATTTATTTATTAAATTTATTTATTAAAAACACACATGTCCCAAAACAAATTATATACACATTATCTAGTAAAAACTACTTTTGAGTATCTTAAATAGAGAATCATAGTATGGACATTTCCATTTCCATATGCATGGTATAATTTTAAGATAAACTCAATAATTATTTATAAATATTTATTTGTTTTAAAATATATGGAAATGCTGAGCAATTGTACCCTGTTGGATAGTCACATAACACTTTTAGTTTGAGGCAAGATGTGATTGGCATTGTTCTCAGAGATTACTACTCAAATGATAAAGATTCAGTGACTGTGCTTGAAAAAAACATAATCAGTAGAGTGATTTGGTTGTATGTCATCAGATGGATAGGAAGTTATTCTAAATTTGTAGAGGAGAGTAAAAGGAACTGTGACAATTTAACCAGGAGAGAAAAAAAAGACTAAAAGCTCACATTTTTAGGACAATCAGTCCTTGTTGAATCAAAACAAAACCATGGAATTGCATTATATATTGTCAGGTGAGAAAATAATGTTTTCTAATTGTTAACCCAGGGTTTCAAAACCTTACTAAAGTGAGTTTTAGTCTCAGAACTGCTCAATAAGTGAGTTAATGAATAAGCAAATAAATAAATAAAAATTAGGAAATGTCACATAGGGAAGCTATGATGTTTCTTCAAAGGATCTCTTTTAGGATACATTGACATTTGTTGTTTCTGAACAGAGTAGGCAACTCCTGCCCAGAAACAAGCATATCATATAATCTTCAAATCTCCCTTCCTTGAAGATTTATTTCTAAAATCATTTCCCAATAACACTTCTCTTTCAAAACTCAGAAAATAAACTAGCCCAACTCTGAATATAGCCTTCAATTTTATATTCCTTGTCATTTCAATACCTGTCTTAAGTTTTAATCATGTAAGCTGATCGCATTGCAGCACAAGGTCAAAGAACACTTGTAGAATCAGAAACCTCTGAGGGGACTGGTCATTTAGAATTTTTCTTCACTTGGCCAAGCTCCGCCCCGATCCCAAACGTCTCCTCTGCTAGAAGTCCTCTTGGGGAAAACGGCTAGGGAGCTCACCAAAGTTCGGACCTGACTCACCAGAAGCGTTACATGGAGGCGCCCCGTCTCTTCAGCACCTCCTACCTAGTCCGGGCGAAAGTGCTGAAGGGACAGCTCCAGTGTTTTAGGTCATTTCGGTAAGCGCTCCCAGGAAGACAGCACCCGTCTCCTCCCTGCTACAAACACCCATTCACAAAATCCAGGGAGAGAACTACAGTCGTCTCTGATTCCTTGGAAATGTAGTTAGACTGATGTGGAAACACACCCTCCTTCTCTAAGTGTATAATTATTCGTGGGTGGAGAGCCACCAGGGAGAGGAATAAAAGAGGGCAGAGAAAAAAAGTAGAAGAGGCTTTTGTCCTGACTTCTAAAAATCTTTTTGTTAATCTTCTCTCCTCCCCCTCTTCAATTTTCCTAATCCCGAGAATTATGGAGTTCGAGGCAAGCGAATGATTCCGGAAATGGAGATATGACTCTCAAACCTAGAAATGATCCGGGCGATTTATTCAAAGTTAAATACTCCTCATCCTAGGAACCCAGCACAATCCAAATTTAAGGGAGCCTGCGTTTTCCCCATCATAACATAAACAGACAAACAGTTGCCTTCACAGATTAAAAACCCTGTTCCGGAGCGCGTTTTTGCTGTCCTCTAAGCTACAGACTAAGATGGGATGGAAAGCGCTCACAACCTGTGAAAGTGCGAAAGACTCTCTAAACCCGGTGGCCAATTCCCTACTGGCCAGAACTCTTCCCTACAATCCCTCATCATCCGTGACTCTGCAAGACACAGGGACCAGACATGTGTGTGGGAGTACGTGTGAGGGAGAGGAGAGAAGAGCATCGCTCTCCACATGTGTAACCCTGCATCGCCCTGTTTCGTAGCTTGCATTCATTCATATGCATGCAGTGGTTAAATATTTGATCAAAGGTGAAATAGTTATACTGATCAGTTGTATTTTTAATGGACATCCCTTAAAATAGAGTGCTCATAGATTGAAAGTGTGAAAAGATTCTAAGTGTCGTCCGTATGTCTCTAACCCTTTCTACCCTTCCCTCCCCCATTCCTATTCCCCCCAAAAGGGAAAGCTTGCAGCAGATTGTAGAAGGATTTGAGTCTGCAGCTAGAGAGAAGGGGATTAGGGCCAGCGCGGTGCAAGTTAAATTGTGCTGCATATAAAAAATGGGCGGATTGGTCTCCAGATCCAGAGGCTGGTACCACCTTCCTTTCTAAAATAAAATCTCTCTGGCATGAAGTCACCGCCTATTTCACATCCGGTTTGCCCTGGGACGTATTACTACTGTCTTGGTAAAGAAATCTTTTGTTGTATAGCTGCAGATTGGATATTGGGAAGCAAATTTGGGTGTGAAATCTTCAGCAAAGGAGCACGCAGAGTCCATGATGGCTCAGACCGAGTGAGTGAGAGGCAGAGCGAGGACGCCCCTCCGCTCCCGGCGCGCCCGGACTCGCGGACTCGCGCTGGCTCCAGGATCTCCACGATTTTCTCTCGCAGACTTTTCCCGGGTCTTGAGCGATCCTGTGCCCAGAGGGGGCCCGAGGTAAGTGCGGCTTGGGACTGCAACACATAGAGCTTTGAACGTGGCTTTTCCTAGCTGGAGAGACAGGAATGCTATAGACAAAACAGAAAGAGGGAACAGGACAAGAGCGTGATCCCATAGCAGGTAGATACAACGAATGTTTTTCTTTCTGGGCGAAAACCGCAGCGATAGGAGCGTTATTTTCTTCTCTGTCTCTCTCTTTTTCTTTCCCCCTTTCTTAGGCAGATTTGAATTTGTTCCGCGGGGTGGGTGGTGACATGTTGTTTTGGTCTTTTCTTGCAAGAGGGAGCTGGGATGAGGTGGGGAGGGGCGTTGGGGGCCATCGTCTAAAGTTACGACGCTGGGACAGAAAACCTGTCTCGATGTTCTATCCTGGGGAAGGCACTCTCTCGTTCTGGCTGTAAAAATGCCTTTCTCCTTTCCAGTGGACGCTGCTGATATGCCCTCTGGTGTAGGGGTCTCTCCCATTCTGCACACGAAAAACTCAACTTATCATTTGATATGGGTGGCATGGGGTATGGGTATCGGAGTACGTGTGTTTGATGGGGGGGGGGGTTGAAGGTGGAAAGGGGTGAGGAGGGAGCTTAGCATTTCTTTTAAACTGTTCTGTTTGCATTTGCAAGAAACTTTCTTAACAACTCGAGTGCCATGATACGTTTGTTTTTCTCTTTTTAAAATGTCAGAGGAGGACAAAAAGCTCTGGTACCTTGCCTTGGCGTTTTGTTTTCTTTCATTTACCCCTTCAGGCATTACCTTTTTTTATAAAGACCAAAAAATATTCAGAGTCAAAGAAGTTGTTTTTCCTTCATAACAGATGTTGAAGATTAATAAAAGGGTGAATTATAATTGTGGATTTAGGTGCAATATTTTAACATAATGATATTTATCCAACATTTCTTGTCATATTCAACTCATCTGTGTCAAAACCAGCCACTAAATCAAATAAAAATTATGAAGCTCATTGCTCTTATCTCTAGATTTAGACCATTTCACTCTAAACACATCAATTATGTTTCATTGCTTACGTGCCTGTTTGTAATGGTTTTTACTGATATAAATGATACCCGAGAGTGTGGAAGGCATTTGTGTAGATGTACGTAAAAGCAGACCACATTAAAATATAGAGTGCTTAATGAAAAATAAGCTTTAAAAGACTTGCAATCCATTAATCATTGACTCTGCTAAAGAGTATAGATCCAGGGAAGTGCTAACAGATACCTTGAACATTTCTCAAATTATGGTTGGAATTAATTCTAGCATATTAAAATAAAGTGTTACCATACCTGCTTCTTAACCAGGTAGTGCACTGATTTTTAAAAATTGACTCCACAAATTGATTACAATTTTTAAAAATTCTCTAAGCTCTCCGTACTCCTCCATTCCTCCAGCATCCCACTACCAAGTCTAAATTCAACAATCAGATGGTGATTGATTGCACTTTACCTAAGAGAGAAAAAAAGATTCCCTTATTCATGCAAAGCAAAGCACTCCAGCTTCCATCTGTTTGAGATGAAACATTTTCCAGCAGCAACCTGGCAGAATTGGAGAGGGCTTAAAAGATGCGTGTGCGCATGTTTGTATACATTTATGTGAGTGTGGTTTGTGTGTGAGAGGGAGATCAGCACATGGCTTGACTATAAATTGTGTCCTTTAGCCTCACAGAAGCATTAGTGAGCATATATAAGAAGGCAATCACAGGCAGAGACTAAAAGCATGACTTCGGCATTCAACAGTGTGTTTCCTATGGGTTTTTAAAAAAAGATAAATATGGTTGCTTCTGAAATCAAGGAACATCCAGAATTCAAAGATGAATTCAGTCATCAAAGCATATTAACCTATCCCATCCCAACCCCCAAACACGCTTTCCCTGTTATAGACACCAGCTTAAAAATTTCAGTGCACAGTTTAGTTGTGGCAACTCAAATCAGAAAGGTCAAAATTTTCGGATGATAAGCAACAAGAAGAGAGTAATTCAAACTATATTGGAAATATAAAACCTAGAGAAAAAAAACAACTCACAGTTTTTATGTTGAGCAATATTGTCACCTGAAAGCATTTCAACTTGTATTCTTTTGCAGGAGACATTAAGACACTGATATATTTCTGAATGGAGAAATGGAAGGGAAAAGTGGAGAATGGATGGTCCAGGTTTCCATTGCTTCCAATGAGGTGTCATATCCCAGTGAGGTCATTTCCTGACTTCAAAGCATTCATCTGAACTGCCTCAGTCAGCCCTAGTGGTTATAACCTGATGTTTCTTGCAAGAGACATTGATCTCTACTTGTTCTACTTTTCAGCTGCACAAGCCCGCGATGAAGAAAAGTCCGGATCTCTCTGACTATCTTTGGGCCTGGACCCTCCTTCTGGGCACATTGACTGGAAGAAGGTGGGGACACTTTATTTTAAATCTGCATGAGAATTTCTGCAACTTTTTCATTTATTTTTTCAGGGGGAAGAAAATTGTCCTTAGATGAATTCATGACTAAGGGAATTCAAAAAACTTAACTGCAATAAAATTTCAGCTAAGAATAAAGAAGAGCAGTGTGAAAAAATAATCATCTTATTTGCATGTTGGTTAGAATACGTTTAGCACACTTTTGTTAAGGAATGTATTAACATTAAAGTCTTAAATTGAACTTTTCAACTGTTCAGTTGTAACTGAACAAAACATGCGGTTTCCTAATTCATAGAAAAAGTTAACCCAGTTAATGTCTACATACCATGAGAGTTAGTTTTCCAACAAGAAAATTTCTAGCCAATTGGAAAGATCATAGAACAACTTATGACTATAAGGAGATAGAAAGTTTGAAACAATATTTGTAATTTGAAAGTCATAAGGCTCTGTAAATGTATGTGCATATTATGTTTTGAAACCATTATTTATATAACCAATAGAGATAGACTATACCAGAAAAAATTTTAAGAACATTAGATAAAATCAAACTTGTCTATTTAAGTGTAACTACTTTGGAGACAAGTCATGGGCAAAATTTAATAATATGCTTAACCATATTCAAAATACTTGCTAATGATTCAATCAAGCGTATAAACATTTTATAGTAGCAACCATATAAATGACTAAATATTTCAGATTCTCTGTAATCTGCTTTTATATTTCTTGTTTAGTCTACTCCTATGGCACGTAAGAAAGTCTCAGACATATTATAAAAACCTGAGATTATTCAAAATGGAACAGAAAGTGAGCCCTTATGAGTTAAGGCAGAGAAGTGGAATTGTCTGGAAAGACATGAATTTAGAGGATGTTTTAAATTGAGAAGTTGTCTGTTTTTGTTTTTGCCTCTCCTGTATGGTAAATAATGAGTGCCAGATGAATGGGAAATGCATTATTGCCAGATACTCTTAATCTGAGGAGTTAAATGTTCTTCACTGCTTTTGAGAAATTATCTGAAGTGTTACTATTGTAATGACCTGTAGATGGAGTCAGTGCACAGTGTTTTATTATATAGTGGTTCATATGGAATCAAAATCAGGTACTGCAACTGACATTTGTCTTCAAATTATATGTTCAATTTAGGAAACATTACATTGGCATAAGTGTTTAATAGCAAATAAATAATCTTGATCTTTATCCTAGGGTTGTTCTCTGACAATTACAATTGGACACAGTAAATTAGAGGTGAAGACTAAGAATAACCTGATTAGAAAATCACGTAAAAGAAAGATTATCATTCCAATTGGGATGGTGGAACTAGTTTTCTGGGAGGGAGGGAAAAGCGTCTTTCAGGTGTTTGTATTCCAATGCAAATATTTGGTGAAAACAGCATTTATAAGACAAAATCAGGGGAAAGAAGCATTTTCTGAATTTGATATAAACTGTAAAAACAAAGGGAATGCAAGTAAAGATAATAGACAACTCCATGTTCTAGGAATCGTATTAACAGTCTAATTGTGCTCTGTCATGTCCCCATCTCATCTTTTCCTCCCTTCTTATTTTACTGCTTTCTTCTTTAGACTACTTGATCAGGCCCTCCTCACAACTTAAGGTGTGCTAGCATTTCTTTTCCACCTATGTCAAGATGACCTTCCAATATCCTTGAAAGATGCATGCATGGCAGTTGTTTTTGTGACAATGAGTTTTAATAAACAATTGCATTTGGAAAACTATTTTTGCTTTCTGCACTCATATGCTAATGAGACATCCTGAAAGACACAGAGCTCGTTGAAAATTTAATTTCAAAAACTAGTAAGATGTTTAATTTTGCCAAAGGACAGTAAACTCTCAATCTGCAGGGTATTAATGTTGAATTTAGGAGAATGAAAAATTATTTCATCAAGATGTGTTTCGTATGTTTAATATCTTCATTAGCTTTTAGTTATAATAGCTTTGTTAAATTAAAATTTTCTCATAAAAATGGTTGTTGCATTTTGCCGATATAAAATTAATTACCTAAAAAATAGTGTTTGTTTTTGAAATGATGCTTTGATTATCTTTCTTGCTCCTGTCAAATGAATGAATCCTGGTTTCAAATGTTACTGTTTTGCTTAGATTGATCAGTAATATAAACACATACGAGTGAAGCCAAAAGCACACTAAATAGAAACTATGAAAGTGATATTTTTGTGGCAGTTTCTTAGTTTACACTCTATATTCGTTTTTGTTTACTCAAGGTCAGAGCTATCATTGAAATATATCAGTGAGTGTAATCCATCTTAAGATGGGAAACTCTTCTCTCAAAGGATTTTGAAGGTGTCATCCTAATCATTACATAAAATATGGTGCAAGGAGCATAGATAATAATGTGATTGATGTAAGAAATACACAATATTTGAACTGCAGTAACTAGCGTGAAACTCAAAGACTGGTAATGGTAAGGGATAAAAACTATACCTTCAAGTAGGAAGATCTAAATAGAAACAATTTCTCCAATATAGAAGAATGGAAATAAAGTTTTAGGCAAAAAGTTGAAGAAAACTGGGTTCTAGTTCAAGCTGTGGTCATGAATAGCCGTGTTTTCTTAAAGAAAACACTAATCTTGCATTATAGTTTAGTAAACCATATATTAAGAATATTGGACCATATCTTTTTCAAGGTATCTTTTACTTCTAAGACCAGAAATAACATTCAATTAATTAGAGGTTGGACTAGATAAGATAAAAATTTGTTCATAAACTTTAAGGGGAATGGAAATTGCACACTGATGTAAAATATAATTGTCCTAAGAAACAAGTTTTATCTATTTTTCTCATCTAAATGTCTTGACAGCATCAAAACAAAACAGTTATATATGAAGTGGATGAAGGAAAGGATGTTGGTAGGCAAAATCTTAGGCTTACGCTACATGTTAAATGAAAACAAAACTATTAATTATTTTGGTATCTCATAAATGCATATATCTACTCAGGAAGAAGTTTCTCAGATTTGTTTTCCCTAGCATGCGTTAGCAGTCTTGCTCGCCCCAAGAAAATAGGCACTACAGCATTGTACACATTCTGAGAATTATAAAAGAAAAGAGACAGAACTCGTTTCCTGGAATTTTCCTTCCATAGTTAGAAATATTAGAATAAAGAGCTTACCATCTATGAGAAAATGGAAGAATTAGAGTATAACTTTTTTGCTTTACCAGAAGGGCTTTTCAAATTAAGATCCAATAGAAAGGAATGTAGGAAAATGTGGGGAAGACTTTATTTGGAAAAAGGTTTGAGTAGAAATGTATAATTTAGATATCACCTCTATGCTTTTTTCAGCTGTGGACAACCATCACAAGATGAACTTAAAGACAATACCACTGTCTTCACCAGGATTTTGGACCGACTCCTAGATGGTTATGACAATCGCTTGAGACCGGGATTGGGAGGTGGGTCCATTATTTTTTGTTTTTAATTTTAGAGAACAATATTAGATCTTTTCTATTAATGCCATGCTTTCCTTCTAAATGGTAAAGTAATAGGAGCGGCAGTATGTAGTTTGACAACTAATCCTATTTTTAATAGATTGCTCAATGTTAATTCAATTTACCATGGTAGTTCCATGCACATTCCCCTACGTAGTAAAAGGCAGATACAAATTTCTCATAATGATACGAAAGAAATGCTGCATTTACTTGACAATCATAATGTTTTCCTTGTAGTGATTTCCTTATACAGGGAAAACATAGGGGCAATATTCTCCCTTCCAGCCCAAAGACTGCATCTCCTTCATTCGGCATTGCTATGTCTGCGTTGAATTCAAGTAGAATATCTCTCATCTATTGCTCCAAACATTTGTTTTGGAATATTGATCACTATTGTTTTGGAATATTGATCACATATTGATCGCTATTTTGTGTTATATTACCATCACCTCTAGGATAAAAGGTGAATGAGACAGATGGTAATTTGTTTTAACCATGCATTTGAACTTAAACCTTAATGCTCTATAGTAAATTGTATTTTTCTTTGTATACCAATTAATTGGTTATACTATTAAATTTCCACTTTGGAAGAAAATAGCACTTACAAATACAATATTTATAACTATAAGAGTAAATAGTGCTAGACATTACACACTTATTTGAATAATGCTTGAATACAACAATCAACCTGTCTTATATAGTTAAACAAAGTCTAATGAAGCCAAAAGAAAATATTGATCTCAGAGTAAAAGAAGTGAAGCGAGGAAATACATTATATTTCAAAGTCACATAAGAAATCAGGGTTAGAATCTATGATTTCCAACTATGACTTATGCTGTACCTTCTCGAAAGCATGTGTAGAAAGTATTCAATAGCAATACTGAAATTACAATTAAATGGCAATATTAAGAAAATCATCTCTTCTTCATTTAGACAGTGAAGATTTGCAAACAATAAGAAGCTTAAGAATTCAAATTTCGATTTTAAAACTAAATGATAGCATGGATTTAGTCTTTTTTTTTTTTTTAATACTTCGGATAGTGTAATCACATGGATGTGGATCATGGGTCTGTTTTGAAGTTGCCAAATATCATCAGTGTTTCAGAGGTTTAAGGGGAACTGCTTTATCAAGGACACAACTGGAATACACGTCAAAGGTCTGACTAGGTGTCCTTTCTTACCGATCTCAAGCATTCATTCTAGGACATGTGATTCAAGTTTCTTCAAGTTTGTACTCTACCTACTTTTCCTTTACTAAGTTCTTAGGAAGAAAACCTTAAGGAACAAAGGTATTGGTCACAAAACGGAGTGCATAATTGTGTATGTGGTGTATTAATAGAATGTCTGTGCATATCTAAGCAGCTGGATTGGCTTCAGGAAAGTCCTTCTTCATTCAGAAAATTTGAAATAAATTACAAAGACTGCAGGTAGGGGAGGAATGTACAAAAAGAAGAAACAGTCAAGATAGTGATGTAACTTTTGAAAAGCAAGACTTTCTAAAGGACTGATGGGCAAGTGTCTGATTTCCTTACTTATTCTCTTTCCCACTTCATGATATCAATCCTTACAAAATCAGTAGAATTTTATAACACATCTAGAAAACCTTGTCTTCATTCTAGTTTAGGAAATCCCAATTAATACTTTAATATGTGAATATGAGTATCCTCTGTAAGTTCTGTGCATAGTTTTCAGTTTTGTTATAGAATTTTACATATACACACACGTACACACACACACACCCCTTGTTTAATGATCAGCTGTGTGGTTGTATTGTTGTTTGGAGTACAGGTAACAAGTCCATGACTGCTCATTTACATGTAATTACATGTAATAACTCTTTAATAAATGTGTATGTTGGCTTTTTAATCAAATACAGTGTAAGCACAAAGTATTTTACCTACTCCTCATATCTGCACCCATGTTTTGGAGAACCACAGACCTTAAGGAGGTGTAATGTAGACTAAGAATAGGTTGAAAAGTTAATTTTCAAAACGCAAGATAACGGTAGTTTTGTTAACAAAAACAACTACATTAATTCATATGGGAATATTACTGTTTTCGTAGAATCTACTTTTATTATCTATTTAATCTCCCAAAAAATAACAAAAATAGACATGTATTTAAAGAACAGAAATAGTAGTTGGCCAAATATAGACAAGGTACAATCTTTTTAATTGAAATGGATATAAAGTGCTATAGTAATAGAGAATTCAAGGACTTTGGAAAATTAAAAAGAATGAATGTGCTTTAACCTTTGCTAAAGTTGATTTTTTTGATTTTTATGATTCTTGGAAACAGTGATTTTCAGGATATGATAGACATTAAAATGAATTAAAAAGTAGCTCAAATATCTTCCTTCATTTCTATTTTATGTATCATCCTGGAACATATTGCAATTAAATTTGATGGATTTGAGATTTATGAAAAAGCTTTAATACTGACTAACTTAACTGTTATTATTGTTTTTAGAGTGCACTTTTTAGCCTTAAGGGATTAATGCCATGTGCTTCTTACATACATCTCCACAGTCATTAACATTTTAAAATACATTTTAAGAATGTCTCGCTGTCTTTAGAAAACAATACCTTAAGATATTAAACATAGTTTTTAGATATTTTTAAAAACATAATCTGCTACAGAATAAGAAAAAAATGCTAACATCATGATTTCTAGATACTATAAATTGAAATTATCCAATATATATTTTTCTGCAGAATTATTTAATTTTATTTCTTTACCATAGATTTCTGGCAAGTTAAGTATGACATGCATTCCAGTAGATCTCCATTGCAAAAAGGGACCTTTTTTTTTTTAACATGATCCATTTGATTTCAGATGAAAAGACTATGTAGAAGAAATACTCAAAAGATGATTATCACTAGCTTATAAGGGGTAAAAATTTCCTCTTAAGTAGGTTCATGATCACAGCTGGGATAATCTTCTTTTGCAAGAGAAAGGGGCCCACTCTCTTCTTATTACAACAAAAGTCTGGTTTTATAAAAATCACAACACTGTGCAGAAGGCAGGGATATTTCGTTCTGAATATCCTCAGAAAATACAGAAATGCTATCAGCTAAGACTTCAGACTAATGTAAGAAACTCTTGTTTGTGCAAATTCATCTTTAGCTGTTTGCAGAAACACACAGCTCATCAGAAGGTGGAGCATAACTCTTTGGAGATGCACACCCTAGGTCCAATAACTGAGAAACACAATATATAACTTGGTTCATCCTGCTGATGGAAATCAGTCTGTGGACATTGTAACACTATTTAGAAAGGCTACCTTTTCAGGGCCAAGAGCACTCCTGAGAAACTGAAAAGAAACGGATAACAGAAAGAGAGACATCCTGGAAAAAAGAAACTTTTTTCTTTTTTTTAGATAGAAGAGCTAAAAAGAATAAGAATGTGTGGAATTCTAATAATATACTCTGTTCAGGACCATAATGAGAAAAATAAATTGGCCATGTTCATATTTTAAGTGCAAAGTTAAGGACAAAAACTTTGAATAGACTTCAATTGAAATACTCAGTAGCCAAAAAATACAAAGCCAATTGTCAGTAATTGTTGAAATCATTTTCATTTAAAATCTCTTTCTTTGAGGACACGGCGCAAAGGGCTGCTGCTTCATTGCAACCAGAGCCTGATGAACGTTTGTGAGAGGTTCTTGCCTAAAGCCTGGTCCAGATGGAAGAATAAAATGTTTGGGGACAGTAGGGGGAGGGAGGCAGGTAAAAGCCAGAAAAAATGGGAAGATAAGAAAGAAAGAAAAGGTTAGAGAAAAAAGGAGAGAAAAAGAGGGTACTGAAATTAAGGAAAGAAAATAGAAGGGAGAGGGATGGAGATTGTGAAGGAGGTCAGCTCAGAGGAGACGGTAAAGGAGAGGCATCTGTGTTTGAAGATGGGTGGGCTCAGGTGTCCTTGATTAATCAAGATTCCTTGTTTTATTTTAAATCAGGACCAAACCAAATACTATGTGAGAAAATTCGTTTTCCCAAGGTTTCTCCTTGTTGAGTGTGATTATAATAAACTAAAGAAGGCTGGATTTTCTCCAACTTCCTAAAAAATTCAATGATGTTGCCCTGAACTGAACCCACCTGGGTAAAATTTCAGCTACCATCATCGCAGCTCCCCATGCACTCTGGGTGGGGGGGGGCAAAACCGCCCCATAAGCATAGATCCAAAACTTAATTCTGAAGGAATCTTACAGGTTTTTAAGGACAAGTAAGGCCCCTCCAATGACAGCTTTCCCTTCCCTTTGGACCCATTATATATACAACCTACCCTTTATTGATGATGTGACAAAATCCCAGGTGAGCCAGGCAGATGCTGTATAGTTTATTGTCTGGAACATACCACCAGGCTGAGGGTTTGCCCTTCCTCCTATGCACGGGCTCATTGTCACGCATCTAGCTGACAAAAGACATGTTCTTCTATAAACGATTTCATTTCACTTCTTGGAAAATAGATTAGGGCAAAATCATTTCTGCATGGAACTCAAACAGGATAGTGCCAAAAGAAGGAGATCTTGGTTTAGCCACATTTTAAAGGAATTACAGAACTTTTCTCCCTCTCCTTCCCTGCTAATGGTAGTTCCTGGAAATACTGTATAATTTCTAAATTCTGCCTTAAATTTAATGTCAATAAATAATGTATGGGATGCTGGATGTCTCTCAAAGATTTTATCATCAAACCATATAGAGAAAGAAAGGACAGGAAAGAGAGACAAATGCGTACTCATCATGTAACAAAATCCAGATGGATGGGAGGAGAAGTAGATAAATAAATAAGTAGGTAGAGAATTGGTTTTTTTTTTTTCCTACTATACCCTTAACAGATATTTAGTTAAGATCTTCTTTTTCCTGTAAGTGTTATAGAATTGAGGGAGGAACAGTGTTTTAGATTTTACTTAATTGAAGGTGTCAGTTAGATGAATATCTGTAACCAGAGTGTAACCGGGGTTTTCTCTCAAGGTATTTCAGCAGTGACTTTTTATTTAATGAACAATCTATGCCTCAAAGCAGACTTTCTCCTTATCTTCTTACTTTTCTTAATTTTGGATGTTTTTATGCCTGAATAAGACTTTTTAGACTTTCTTCAACCCAATTATTGCAAGAGACCTCAGCTTTAAGGTAGAAGCACCTTCATATAAGCAAGGTGAAGCACGCAGCAGGCAAAGCGACGTTGGCTCCTTGGGGAATTAACCTGGGATCTTGGGTTATGTTTCTCTACGTCAAAAGAAATAAAGGTGGAAAACTGAGTGCTCTGAAAAAAAAAGCAGATGAACTTTTTTGACGTTTTGCTCAACTTTGTAAATTTAGATGACTAGAGGTTAGGGAAAGCGGCATAGTTTAATGTTTTTTACAATTCAACTTCATTCTATCTCAAGATTATAAGACATCTGATATTCATGTGGTCTTTTATTATTTTTTTGGTACCCTGTTTGACATTGAGATCAGAGGCAACCATTTTATTCATGTTCAACTAAAGTTACAACAGACATTTTGCATTTATATTAAAAACCCAGAATTTCAAAAATTTAGGGGACAAGATATTTCTGTCACAATGTGATAACTTTGGATAAAATAAAAAGATTCTAAATTACTGACAATGCATATCAAAAAAATTTAAAAGGTTAGATTTATCCAATATTTGTTGTTGCTGTATTTACTTGACCAGATAATGGCTTCTAGTATGATCTTTTGAAATTCTACTCTGGAACTCTTTTTAAATTTGTTATAGTTTCATCTGGTGTTTTTAATGTAAGGTGTGGAACAGTTACTCAGACTTTGGCAGAATGATATCTGTTTCCACAGAAATCCTGTGTATAGGCATTCCATAATTCAGTTGAATTTCAGAGAAAAGGCAGTTACCAAAAAACCCAAGAGGAATTGTTAAAATGAGCCGAGAGCACCTTTGAACCATTCCTAGCTGAGAAGTCCAGCCAGCTCCTGAAGCCAGCCTGTCTGATGAGTCCCCTCTAGATACCCAGAGGAATGTTGTAGCATGTTCAGAAACTTTCTGCCCTCGTCTTTTTCTATTGTCTATAAATCATCTACTGATCGGTGCCAAGAATTGCCTAAGATAAAATCCAGCCACTGCAACTATGCTCAAGTCATAAAGGCCAAATTATTAGTAAACGGCTGCACTTCATTTTTTGTGTAGTTACTTTTGACTTTTTATGTAGTTTCCATTTCCCATCTTGATTCTGGAGCAAATGTGGAATATTAAAAATATATATTTTTTCTATTAACGATTGCCTTTTTCAGATAGAATCTGAATTCTTTATTTGAAAAATAATGTTGTAGTGTTTCTGAGACAGGAATCCCATTGTTAATAGTCATGGATTCTGCATTTTGGGAAACTTAAGAGAAAACAAAGCCCTAAGTGGGTGCCATATCCTCTAAGGTTATTATATTGTTATTCTCATATAACTAAAATGCTATAATGGAAACAGGAAGCATGATGCCTCAATGCTCTTGCAGGTTATTCAACTTTCATCAACTTATATAGACCAAAAGAAACCCATTCCTTTAACACAGCAATCATACTGTTTTCAAAAGGTTAGCCCTCTCCCAATAGAAACTGCCATAATACAAGGAGGAAAGGAGGGAAATTCTCAGTGGACATGAGATAAATTTCTGCCTCAATAAAATTTACCTTTTTTCCTGGGAGATGCTTGTATCATTTGAGTTCTTAGAATCAGAAAACACCAGGGGATCAGAGATTGGTTAGACACTTTGAAATATGATTTCTATCCCATATCCAGGTTTAGTAACTGAACACAGCCAAAATTAAGTAGCTGTATCAGCTAGGGAAAATTGCCAACAATTCTAAAGAATTAAAGGAATGGAAATGAAGGATAGGGAGCAAAAATGTTGCTCCAGGCAGATAGGCAAGGAGCTGAAACATTGTCCAATCCAGGAGTACACCTTGATCATTCTGTAGGGAGCCCAGGATATTTTCAATTTCCAAACAGGACCGTTTCAAAGATATACTTTATTACGATGACTAATGCTAGTCCATTTAGTCTCCATACAATGACTGCCTCTGTGAATTAATAGACACAATGTAGCCTCACAGAGGCAATAAACCTTCTTCATAAGTTAGGAGTCCACCGAACAGGGCCCAGTGAATAGTACTCTGAATTCCTCAGCAGACAGCGTTTTCAGTGAAAATACTGCTAATGCCATGTTAAACAAATAGTTGTAATAGACATTCCTAATAAAACACCACCTATAATTCTTCACTGTTGATTCCTTCTTCCAATTTTTAATTACACTCTTACAATACATTATTCAGATAGCATCAGCTATCTTCTTAAACTGCAAGTAACATCATTTCACTTCATTACCCAAAGGTTTCTCATGGCATCAGAATAAAAGTCAACTGCTTAGTGAAATGCACAAAGCTGTTTAGGTGTGGCCCTACATGCTTCTAGAGTGTTACCTTGTACCATGATCATCAGCATCACCAGGCTCCAGATATATTGGACTTTTTATTTCTTAAAGGTAACACATTCATTCTCACCTCGGCTCTTGTTCTTTCCTCTCCTTGAAATTTTTCTCCCTGGATCTGCCCATCCCTTAACTTTTCTCATTTTTCAGGTCTAAGTTCAAAGTTATCTCTTCAAAAGACATCCTTTCAGAGCATTTATAATGATCTGAAGTTAATTAATATAATTGGTGTGTTTGTGTTTGTACATAACTATGTATGTAATTATATCTATCTATCATCTCTCTATTGTCTATCAATCTATATTTCTATCTAAAATATTTTCCCTAAGACCATGACATATGCTACAGAAGAACAGGAACATTTGCACTTTTGTTCACCAATGTGTTACTGTTACTTACAACAGCGCCTGCCTGGCACAAAGAAAGTGCTCAGGAAACATTTGTTGACTAAATTAATGTAACCAACACACACAACTCAAAGTATTTTTCTTGTCACCGTCTTTTTTGACCTTCACTCACTCCAATCAGAGTAGTTGACTGCACGGGTATTATTTCTTCACTGAAAGAGTGAGAAAACAGGCTCAGAGAGATTGAAGCATTGATCTAACATCACAGTTTGTTCTCCAGAAAAATCAGAGTTAAAATTCAAGTGTTTTGACTCTTAATCCAATGTGCTTACCACTTACTATACTACACTGCTTTTCTTATTTCTGCCTCAAGCAGTAATCACCTTTTTGAATTATCACTTCAACACATCTGTTATTTCAATGCTTATCAGCAGGATGTCAACATTGCAAGAAATCTTCAGTAAGAACAGATCTACTGCTGTATAGCACCTGTAGAGTCTGTAATACAGTGTGTGTATTTGTGTGTATACTTGTATGTGTGTGTATATCTATCTATATATTTTTATATATATACAACATGTCTTTGAAGGATGTGCTTGTTTAAAGAATGATTTTAATTCGTTTAATACTTCATTTACATTATTCTACTATTTTAAGATATCCCCAATCACTGTAATAGTAACAATCATCATCATGATAATCTCATTTTACACAACTCTATTCTTTTTTTTTTTTTTTGAGGAAGATTAGCCTTGAGCTAACTACTGCCAGTTCTCCTCTTTTTGCTGAGGAAGGCTGGCCCTCAGCTAACATCCGTGCCCATCTTCCTCTACTTTATATGTGGGATGCCTTCCACAGCATGGCATGCCAAGCAGTGCCATGTCCACACCCGGGATCTGAGCTGGCAAACCCCAGGTGGTGGAAGCGGAACGTGTGAACTTAACCACTGTGTCACTGGACCAACCCCTTACACAATTCTATTCTATGTTTATCCCTTGAAAACTTAAACAGGTGCATATATCTATATTAATTTTAAACAATCTGTTGATTTTTTTTACATTGGATAGGGAACGATTATTGTGAAGAAAATATTTTGTTGAAAGAAATTATTTGCTGATTAATCTACTCTTTGATCATTTCTTCCAACCGAGTTATTTTAATTGATTTCCATTTTCAGATGATTTTCTAGTTACATAAGAGGTTCATTCATATTTAATTTTTGGTAAGTGTATAATCATTCTAGTTGAACTTCATTAGAAGTTCCTGACTCCTGTTGTACACTCTTAAGTGGAATATTTCGAGGCATAAAACTATCTTGACTTTTCCTCACAAGATCTTTAGAAAGGCTGTGAGTACTTTCTAGGTATTTCTAATAAGACTTTAGAGTCTAGCGCTGTCAATACAGTCTGGTATTAGAGCATACGATTTAGATTCTAATGCTCCAACATTCCTTAAATAATAAATAATTTGCATGTTATATATATGTATGTGTTCCTTAGACAATAAATAATTTACATATTTTATATATATGTTCTCCCCCTTGGGGATTTCAAGTTGGAAGGGAGGGGGATAAGATGACTAAATTTTCCCAGAATTGGGAAAAAGAAGTTTCCTCAACAATTCCCCTAGATCTCAGCAAAGTGCATACATATAAGCATATCTTCCATTTAAGCCTGGTCCTGGACCTAAAAAGGTCTTGATTTCAAACCACTATTTCTTTGCCAAAAAAGCAAGTTAACCATGTCACTATTTACAATTTGGCTGGTTTATTCACAACAATCCTCTGAGTATCTAGAACCTTTGCACTCTGGATTATAAATCTTTTGTCTTAAAGAAGAATGACTTCATGTTCCACTCAGGGAATTCCTAGTGAGCAGTAGTGAAAGACACACTTTTGGTCTAAGGAGCCTATTCCTTGTCATGGAAATTGTAGTCAACTGAGTGAGAATGTGGGTTGAAGATAATCAGTAAATAGATATTTTAATAGAAAAAATATGAGAGAATATGTCAAGATATTAACAGTGGATTTATGTGGATGGTGGTATTCCATGGAATGTTTCATTTTTTCATATTTTTCTGAAATTTCCAAACTTATACTATGAAGCTGTATTTTTTATTTTACTTTATATTTTTTTTATAAACAACATGTTTTATGTTGTCCTCATGCTTATCCTAAAGCTTTTGTAATGTCTTCGAGTAGCATTCCCAAATAAATTTGGGAAACCAAGGGTAAACAAAGTTGACCGCATTTATTTAAAACACGATTTCTTAGAGACATTAGCATGCTAATGTTCATGACGAATCTTCCAGAGGCATACATAATAAGCAGAGTGTTCCAGCAATGGAAACTTTTTGTTCCACTGGGCACTCACTAGCAGCTGATGAGAAGTCAAAGTAAACTGTTTGGGTGTGTGGCAAGGGAAATACATTAGAAGGGAAAGTGGAGAAAGTGGTTGTTCTCCTCTTCTGATTATCATATCCCGAGCTCCAGATGGCCCCCCCGGATTATGTTGCCCTGTGCTCCTTCCTCTTTGATGCCATCACTCACCTCTTCCATTTAGTAGTTGAGCGGTCACTGCAATCCCCAACAGGCAACCTTCAGTTTGGGACTTGCAAATTTTGCTAACTTCAGCTTAGAGTTTGTGAATTTGTTTGGAGGAGAAAAAGGATAAACAATGAGCAAACATCGGAAACTCTTTAAGGATATCTGTATGATTAGAGTGCATGGTGAGAAGGTCATTTGAGAGATGCATGAGATGAAGGCTTTTGGTCGGGGTATATGTCTTGGAATATTGCAGGAGTGAATTTTGGGAAATATCTTCTGATATTTCCAAGTGGCTAGTAGAAAATAAGATGAAGCACTGGAAGGTGATAAGCTAGTATAGTAAACACACTTAGGGGCGAGGATAGAGAAAAGATGAAAGAAATAAACTTCTAAAATGTGGTTATAACCGTTTATGTGAACTGCTTTCCATTGATACCTGATCTCTATATGGCACAATGAGAATTATGCTTGGTAATTAATGTCTGTAAACTTAACCATGTTTTATGTTCTATTTGATGGGTACAGTAATTGTTATAAATAGGCTTTTTGGCCTTTGGAATTCATTGCTTATAGCATAGTCATCTCCTAACAATCTAAAAGCAGCAGAAGGAAATAGCGCATATATTTGGCAAGTGGATATCTCTTCTTCAAAGCACTTTATCATGCTAAATAAAACAGATTGGTTGCTCCTAAAACATCTGGTAAGCCAATTTTCGTAAGCGAGTTACCTCGGAGAGTTACCTTAGAGTGCAGAAATTATGCCTCCTCATACTCAAGAACTAGATAATAGTGAAAAAGGAGTGCAGGAGGGCTGTCCCATGCCGCCAGGCACTTGCAAGTGGCACACAGGAATTAGCATATATTTCCCAAACAGGCATGCATTTAATGGTAGATTGCTGCCACAGAATAAAATGTAAGCATGGACATCATTTAATTCTATAGATGCCACTCGAGTTCATAAGGTATTCACCATAAATCGTATCATTTGTAATCCTGAGAGAACTGAAACTCAACCTTGGAAACAAAATTAGGTTGTCAACCAACTGCAAAATCAATAAATAACAAGAGGATCTATTTCAAGACTTATGTAGAAAGACAATGTAGATATTGGTTTTCCTTGATCACGCAATTTAAGGTGCTTTTAATTCCAAGATATTAATCTGTAAATAATAAGACATAAAATTATTTCCAATAAGAGGCATCCCTGGTACACAAGGAATTTAGGAGGAAAATATGCCCAACTCTCTATAATCTATCTTTCTTTTTCTACTTTTTTTCATGACAATAAGTGCATATTTTATTAAATCAAAGGAAATTCAACTGATGGCTCCTTTCCTTCATCTAGAAAAGGAAATGCTGACAAAGAGAGGATAAAAATAAGCTCAATCAATAAGATAAATTCTAGCTTTTGTGAATAGATAGGATATATTTACTTTTTATTGTTATTATTTTTATTTGAAAGCCAGTTCTCACATTCTAATAAAGTATGAGCTTGTGATAGCCTTAAGAAATAACAGATGTTTAAACTAAGGAAAAGAGTCCTTCTGGTAAAAAATTTGTATGGAAAGAGCATGTGCAACAGAGAGAGAGATGTATAGATTGGGAAAATGACTGCTGGAAGGGGTGAGAATGGGGACCAGTATTAAAGACAAGTAGTTAATACAGGCGACATTTACTGCTGACAGCTGCTCCTTTCAAGCTACGCAGTTGCTGGAGAATGTTAAAGCTGAGGTTGGAAGCGAGTTCTAAAAACACAATTCTATTTTTCTTTATCTCAAACTATGTCTTCCATTTTGAAGTTCTTAAAGGGGAAACCCCAGAAATTTTTTATGTCCAGGGGCTCATTTAAGCATTTGGGAGCCAATGAAATTGATTACCAAAAAAAAAAGACAAAAAATATTGGATTGGTTGGTGGAGGGACTATCTCTGCCTCCAAAGTATTTTTTCGTTTGAGGTAGACATTATGTGGAATGTATAACATGACCTCCTTGAAAGAAATTTATACTGAAAATATTAGCTATTTACAAGTGAATGGCTGAGGGATAAAATTCTTGATTTTCAAAAGAACTCATTATTGCACATATTGGATCACCTTTTTGACATCTTATGACAGACATACAAATGTCTTGATAAATGAAATGAATTACTTAAGATACTGGACCATTATTTCTCAAAGCTAAAGTTGAACATTACAAATTCATCTTTTCCATTCACACCCCTCAACAAATTGTTTCCTTTTATGCAAACAACATTTTTTTGGTGAGTGACTATATTTTGTTGAAAATGTCTGTGCTGAGTTGTCAGCAAACTACGACAAAAATGTTTTATTGGTTGATATATATACCTCAGAGGCCAATAAAATAAAATCATGTTGAACTTGAAATGGAATCTATTAAATGAACTTTTTCTGTGCCATAATATGTTCTTCTCATCTTTAAAATTGAAGTTACCTATATAGGTTGTCAGATTCTTCCCAGGGATTAATTTGGATAATTCAGTTATGATTTAGTGCCAGAAAGCAATCATTTGCAAAATATACCCGTGGGTCCTTAAGGAGTTAATAAAGCTTGCTACAGTATACTGTATACTTCCCAAGAGTAGTCTAAACACCTGGAGGATCTGGTGAGCTGTAGGAATATTTAAGCTTAATCCGTACCCACCTGCTAACATATTTTTATTACAATGTGAAATGGTTCGGTATCATTTAGGAAATTGTGTCCATTCTTGAAGAATTTATTAAGCAGCAGCTGACTTCTCCATAAAGCCTCTGCCTCCCAAAGTGGAATATTTAAGCTCCGTTCTCCACTGAAAAATATTAAGTGTGAAATTTCATGTGTAAGCAGTAAATTATCGGGACTACACAGTGGACCAATTTTAGAAATAGCTAATCAGAGCCAATAAATTTCCCATTTGGATGTGAGGATGTGGTGGTGAGATCTAATAAGGACTGTTGATAGACATTCACTGTCCCAATTTCCTGCTTCATCAGAGCGTGTAACTGAAGTGAAGACTGACATCTTCGTCACCAGTTTCGGACCCGTTTCAGACCATGATATGGTAAGTGACACTGCATTTTTGGTTTTCTTGAGGTATTTTCTAAATTTAACTTTAAAAGAAAAATGTGGACTAAGTATTTAGCGAGCAACTTGGAATAGCTTGGCTATATATTTGTGTCTCTCCGTGTGAGTAATAGGTAATACATGATATATATAATATTTATATAATAGAAAATATCCGTTTACTTCCCAGGCCGGGTCTATTTAAGGCTATCAACCACTGAAGTCTTCTTTTTTTCCATCGTGGAAATGATTGCTTTGCCTTAGTTTATGTTCTGTAAGCCAAATAGTGAGAGTCGACTTACATTTCAGTTAGGAGGACATGTTGATTCAAGGATGCTAGGTTTCTGAGTAGCTAGCACTGTTATGGAACAGCCATAAACATTGTGATTTATGAATTATTTTTGGCTGACAAGGAGAAATGATTTTAAAAAGCAGCATGAATACTTGACCAGAATTAGACAAGGAAATAATCAAGGCATTTGTTAAATTACTACCAAGAGTGGGAATAAAATGAACACATACCTTTTCTTTGTTTTCCGACCCAAATAAATTAACGTGAATTTCTCTTCTATCTGATGAGAACTGATAAATCAGTAGAGCTCTGTAGATATTATATAATATTTGTGAACTCATAACAGCCAAGCTCCTATATAAGCAAAAAAATCATAAAGAGGCCATGAAGACACATCATTATGAATATTTCAAAGGTATAATAATGGAGTGTTATTTTTGAAATGCCCTTTTTTGACGCCAGACTAACATAAAAACCCTCTGATTTCATAGTAGCTCAGATTAATTCAGAATAAAAGTTACAAAAAATATCGACTTCGACCACATTTCTCAAAGTGTAGAAATTCACACTGTATGTACCTTGGCAGGGTAGAAGCTCTGACAAGTCCTGAAGTAAGAAAACCTGTTTAACTACATTTAATCTAGTGTTTTTCAATCATATTTGTCATGCGATAGTTGTTGACATTCTGTAGCACTAGTATGCTGTGGGTCAAACATTGGGAAATGCTGGCTCAGGATAATGAGATATTTTACATCTTAAGACAGGTAATGAAATGTACCAACCATGCAAATTAGAGTCAGTGGAGCATATGAGAGACAGCAGAGTGGTAGGGAAGAATACAGATTTCGGAATCAGAATGACTAGATTTATAATCTCAGCTCCTCCACTTACAAAGTTGTACCCTTGGGGAAGTTACTTAATATCTCTCTGCCTCAGTTTCTTCATGTGTAAGATGGGAGGAATAATAACACCTCATGGGGTTACCACAAGTCTTAAATGAGTTAATGCATGAAAAGCACTTAAAAAATTCTTGGCATATAATAAGTACTCAAAAATGTCAGCCATTTTTAGTATGTAAGAAATAGAGATATGAAAGTTACCATAATTATGGGTTTACCCCTCTGGCAACTCATTTCGTCACTGTGGTCAGTCTGTAGACCTCTTTATTGAAATACTTTGTGATACAATATGTTTTGCTAAATTGACTGCTCTCTGAGGACCTATTATGTTGCTTCCATGTTGGAACTCATTCTTCCCACAGCAGTAGTCTCCCAAGCTACTCTTCTAAGTAGGAACATTTGATAGATCCCAGTCAGGTTTAAGGTCAAATTTAAAGTCCCCTGCCTGTATTCCATACAACCCACAAATGCTTTTACCACTTGTCCTCACTCCTTCCCGGTATTGACTATTGACTTTAGTCATTTGCATAAGTGCTACTTTCTGTGAGGCAATACCACTCGTGGGCCAGGAGGACTGGCTCTAGGATTCAGCCTGGTGGAATTCCAACCCTGCCACCCGCAGCAGAATGACTTTGCGTGAATAACTTAAGCTTACAAAGCTCAAAGTCTCTGAAGTGGGTGTGTTATTAAAATTGCCTATCCTTGTAAGATTGTCAGAAATTTTAAATGAGATATGAAACTAAAGTGTCTATTGATAGTGCTCAATAAACTTATTATTATTTTTACCCCTGAACTCTTTTGCATGCCATGTACTCTCCATGGAAATTTCCTGTATTCTTCACTCATCTGAATCCTATATTTCCACAAAGGCCCAAACCAAGACCCAATGCTTGATGAAAACATTTTTTTATTAACCCAATAACAAATTTGCTTTCTCTTTCTGCATTCTAATCACATTTATTGGCTGTAAAATACAATTTAGCTTTAGGTCTCATATACAGTACTGTTTTGCAAAGTTTTTTCTCTTATATAAATGTCTTATTTTCCTAAAGTGATGACAAAAAATGTAAAGACACACTTGTTTCACATTCCTTACAGTATCAGAGCATTGCTGATTTACCATAAGTGTTGAATTACTACTTATTTGATGATAGGTTTCGGAGTCTGTATTATCTTTAAAAACTTAAGGTCTTAACAGGACTCAGTAAATAACACCTTCTTCCCTACCTGAGTTCTGAACCTTTTGAGAAATAAGACAATAGAGTAAGGGCTATGGAAAATGAGAATATCATCTTTATTAGTAATGATGATATTGCAGAAGGTGGTTTATGTCGGCAGACAAGTGGGTTTCCAGGGAGTAAACATTGGGATCAGCCAGATTAACCAACCTAGTCAATTGGCATGTTGGCCTACCTCTGCCAGGGTGTAGCCTGTCCATGCAAAAGTTGTAGCATGATGGAAAGCAGCAGAATTTGTGAGTCCGATGGACAGTCAGCTTCCAAAATGGAAAAGACAAGATAAAGAGGCTGAGATAGGCAAGATTGATTTCTCCTTACACGTTCACCCATCAGATTAAATTATTCCTCCCTCCTCCCCGCCCCAAATAGTAGAGTGTGAGGGAATGGAGAGCATTCAGAAGCCTTACCCTGGTAAAACTTTCTTCTCATTGACCGAAACATTAAGAGAGGTGATGAAGCATTGCAAACATCACACACAATAATGATATTACTTCTCCTAATAATAATAATAATTAAAAATGGATCTTCTTTCTCTGTCTCTTCTTTATCCCTGTCTCTTCTTCTCTATCTCTGAGAACCTAGCATGATGCCTCACAGAGTACATGCTCCCTAAGAGTTACTAAGAGAGAGTGCCCAGATAAAGCCAAATGCCATCGAAAACTTTTCTCTTGAAAAATATTTAGCATGCCTCTGAGTTATTGGTTCAGATTAACTGCAATTTAAAGAATCGATGATATCTTTTTTTCAGACTAAAGGTGAACAATAGGATTTTGATACCCATTAACCCTGTGATTATCATGAATTACTTTTCACACTTGGCCTTTGGTCAAATATCGGATAGGAAGATGGAACAGTGTCTAACCCAGTGATACTCCCTATTGCCTAAAACTCATGCATCAGACAATGTTTGAATTGTTCTCTCAAAGGATCAAATTATCCATAGGTCTGCAACTGATTTGCTAAGTGGTTAGTGGAAATTGTACCTGACCACTTTGTTTGAGAAGATTAATCATTTAAACCGCATAATGGGAGAATTATGCATAAGAAAGAGCAGTATGATTTAGAGGCTATCAAAATTAGAAGGCAGAATGACAAAGCTATTTTTCAAGACTGGAAAAGCTTTGTCGTTTTTAAAGTGTGAACTAATAAAATACCTAATTAATAATATTAACCATAACAACAGTCAACATTATTGAATGCTTGCAATATGTTAGGCACATGCTAAGAGTTTTACAGATCATATTTCATCTAACCCTCATGCCAAACATTTTAGCTAAGTATTATTATTATCCACTTTTTTCCCGAGGAGGAAAGTGACCCAGCTAGGTAGCAACTTGAACTCAGGCTGTCTGTCTCCAGAGACTCCACAGCTCCCAAGGCATCTGACTTCATCTGGAATAGAAAACAAAATTAGGACAGCTCCTTAATTTTATCTTAAAAACCATTAATTGGCAATCAAACAGCACATTCCCAGAGCACCAGGTTCTGACAGAAATATCCAGGCAGTGCAGTCACAGAGCCCTGTTTTCCATCCTGCTTAAAATGCGTTAAATCAAAGCACACACAGAAGCTCACAAATGGTGCAAACGGGGACACCTCAATACAATATTTATTTAGGAGCATAATGGATGTTTTGTCCCAGTCTTCGGAATAAAGCTCACAGTCTCCAGGGACCTGCTCGGTTGAACCGGGTAACTTGGAGAGATTTTCACTTGCGTGGTGGGAGCTGGAACTTGGAATCTTAAACAGATTCATCACTAGAGCTTTCTAGCTGTGCAGACACTGTTCTGTGGAGTCTTCTCTTTCGCCTTCTGTTTTTGCTTTGCTTGGTGACGACCACCCTCTCACTTTCCTCAGGTTTCATGTCCTACCACCCTTCCTAAGAAATAGCACTTTTTCGTTCCCAGCAACATAGAAATCTAATATAAATTTGTGTTGATAAAAAAAAAAGGAGACAAATAATAACTCCTAGCATTTACTGAGAACTTCCTATGTTACAGACATTCTTGCAAGCTGTTCCTTTGTATTAACTCAGTTCTTACAATAGGTACGTGTAGTAAGTACTGCCCTGATCCCCACTTTATCGATAGGAAACTGGGGCTTGAAGAAGGTAAGAAAATGACCTAAAGCCATTCATCTGGCAGACGAACAATTCAGTTCTAGTTAGTTAGGAGGTTTAAAACTTACATTTGTAACCATTGTGCGGTGGCTCTGCCCTCTCCTCCTTCTTGTTCCAACTTCCTGAAGAGGGGGATCTGGCCCATCTTGGTCTAAATGCACTGTGACCATGAGGGCAAGGTCACCTGAGAGCTGCCAGCTGCTCTCATGGCAATCTTGCAAGGGCGATTTTTAGGAAATGAGAGAGCAAATATTTTCACTCTTGATTAGGCAAGATCTGATCACTATCAACTCCTTTTATTTCAGTCTTCATTTCTAGTTCTCACAGAGTGGAACATGGAAATAAAAGCTTATCTAGTTAGTTTTGTTCCGTGTATGTGTGCTTGTGTATGCTTGCATGCTTGTGTGACCAGTACAATATTTGAAGGGAGACTATATTAAATGAATTTGGGGATTTCATTGTCTGCCATTAGCACCGGTAAGTAAAGCTGGCTGTAACATGCTAAATATGTAAACATCAGGTCTTGGTAAATTTTGATGTAATTTTTTGAAATCATTGCCTTTGGGTTATATCTTATGGAAGTTTGATAATAAATATATTTTAAGTTTATTTTATAGTTAACATTTTATTTTCAAAAATCTCCTTAGACCAAGCAAACAAATGTACAAAATTTTTAGCTCCATGGGAACATGGTCAGTTTAGACATCTTTGGAACTTTGGTCTACAAGTGGCCACTCCCTCTGCTGTTGACCCAGCGAAAGTAGTTCAGTTGGACAGAGAACAGAGCTTATGTGTCTGATTCCCAAGTAATAGGAATCTTATCATTATCATACCCCTGTCTCATAAGCTTACCTGTCTGTTGTCCAGAGAAGAGAACGTGCACAACCCAAAGTAAATCCATCCACTCTACTTCCCTGGCAAGCGCTGCTGCTCCATAGCATCTCCTGACGTAATCCACAGGCTCCCTCCCCATTTCTCTCCTCATGGAAAATACCATTCTATGCCCATGCTACTCCTCCACGAGTTTTTCTTACAGCATCCAAGTCTAAATAGTTTCTCCCTCCGCTGAATTTAACAGATGCTTAGGAAATGTTTCTTGGTGAGTAAATTCCTGTGTCCTGCTGCCTTTCAGCTGACGCTTCCAGACACGAAAAAACCTAACCAACAAACAAAGTAACTTCTCTTGCCTACAAGGAGAGACTGGCAGCGTGTTACACTTCCTTGTTTCTATCTCATCGGCATTTAGCACTATGCCTGGGGCATTATAAACTATCCAAAAATACTTGTTAGTTACTTGATCTGTGAGAGCTCAGCCATACCAAACACGTGCCAGAGGGATAAACCTTTATTCAGTCTTTACCCAATCTTGCTTAAACCTTGGGAAAGAGAGGGGTAGTTAAATTCCTGCACAAAACACCTACACACAGACATTAATTATGTCTGTCCTAAAGACGATATGTACAAGATTAAAAAAAGAACAGCTTTCTGACGCATCAAGGTTTACAGGATTAAGTAAATGTAGCATGATGTTTTCGCGTTAGTCTTTCTTCCTGTTGGGAGCATGCTAAGAATAATGGAGAATGTGGCCATCTTTATTTCAAACCATTGAGTTCCAAATTTAGTGTCAGAGTAACAAGTACTGCAAGAAAGATGGATATTACCCTTTTCAATTTTAGGAGCTGCGAAGTCATATTGCTTGCTTTCAGATTAGCAGATGTTTGTCTCTGGGTATTGCCATAAGGAATGCTGTGTTTATTCAAATAAATAGATTCCCTGGCTGTGAATGATGATGAGCTTCACACATTTCTTATGCGTCTCATACACACATGCACTCACAAACACACACTGATGCACACTAGCGTATTCGGCATTCTTTTTTTTTCCTTGGAAAAAAATCCAAATTACCAGTTAAACAAATTTCTTATTTTCATTGTGTGGGAGAATTGGAAAGCTGTATACAATGTCTGTGAAAAAAAAAATGTTTACTTAGCCAAAAAGAAGATGGGATTGTCACACCCACATTAGAACCACAAAGAATTTCACATTGGGTGTGAGGTTTTCTGAGACCACAGGAGGGCCTCCCCAAAAACACTGTGCTTTATCTTTATAACTGGAATTGTCTAATTTAAACATTTTCCTATATGTAATAACCTCCAACATGAGTTTTGTTTTTGTATGCAATAAGTTCTGTCTCTTCCAGCGCTGATGTAGTGGAGGGTGTTATTTTCCTTTCACGTATCTAAGGAGATAATCAGCGGAATTTTTTGGACCAAGGAATATTTCAGGCATTTATGATATTTTCAAAAATGGTTATACCAATCAATGATTCACTTGACACCAATATGTACAGGCCACCACAAGTTTACTTCTAGAAACATCACCTAGCTCATATTTTGCTTTTACAGTTGCAAAAATGGTGCATTGTCTGTGTAAGCTATTTGCATTGCATAATACAGCACAGTGAATTCTTTGCCATTTTCCAAAATTACCTAGGAATATACAATAGACGTATTTTTCCGTCAAAGCTGGAAGGATGAAAGGTTAAAATTTAAAGGACCCATGACAGTTCTTCGGTTAAATAACCTAATGGCAAGTAAGATTTGGACTCCGGATACGTTTTTTCACAATGGGAAGAAGTCAGTGGCACACAATATGACCATGCCCAACAAACTCCTGAGGATCACGGAGGATGGCACCTTGTTGTACACCATGAGGTGAGGACGACTGCCTTTCCGTTTGTGAATCTGTCTGTGCTTTTCTTTCTCTCCCAAGTGTAGGTGAGCATCAAGCTGATGGGCCAGGATAGAGCATCTGGTTTCCCGTTTTCCCTGTTTTTTCAACTTTAATAATTACCTTCCTATGAAAAATAAACTGGTTAAAATATTATTCAAGTATTCAAGTGTTAAGTAAAATGATTAGATAAAATGGAAAAGCATGTTTAAGATGTATATTAAGTAATGCAATGTATCTCTCCAACATACTCTAATTCAATATGAGAAACTTCCTCTCCCTACTATTAACCTTATATATTCCTGCATTCCAGTAAGGTCTAGATTAACTTTCTAGAAGCTGTCTCAAAGCATATATCTGAGAATGTTTCTACTTAATAAGAAGGGAAAAAGAATGAAACTAGGGAAATCTCCAGTCTTAAAAAGCATAGATTCATATGGGAGTATAAATTTGAAGAAATATATGAATCCACAATGATATTGCTAGATTGATACTGTAGATATTCTTAATTTTGCTTAAATTGAAAACTACATATATATTTCTGCTTTATCAACGTTTCCTCCATTTTGAGATTACTAGGAAGCCCAACACCTAGATACTAGTCATTCATTTATGATTGAATGAAGGAAACATGGATCAAATAAGGTTTTGAATATTTTTAAAGAAAAAAAGCAATGTTTAGAAATATTCCTAATTTATGAGAAATAAGAATTGTCCGGGACTCATTCTTAAGGGAAGCGGTTATTTTATACACAGATGACTTGTTAGAATGTTGTTTTGTCGATCTGGACAGCACTTGGCAATTCAGGTTGTTCAATTATTGCTTTGGTATGAAAAGGTAATGGAAGCAAAATCCTAGACTTAGTGGATTCTGTTTAGCATGGGAATAGAGGGATATTTTGCTTTTGGAGAAAGCTGCCAGAACTCCTAGCTTTTTATACACAAATATGCAAATGAGGAAGAAAGAAAAAATGCTTCAAGAGCCATGTTAGATGTTGGACTCAACAAGTAAAAGTGTAATAGGATTTAAAGAATGAAAATTCCCAAAAGAGACAAAGAAAATAGAAGATCAGCAGACAGATGTGTTGAGACTTCTCCAGATCATCTGAGCAGGACCTATTTATATTTGAAATTTAAAATTTGAAATAGTCTCCCCCTGCAAAATACGCTTCACATGTTTTCTAGCCTAAATCCAATATTCATTCCACCCAGCTGGCAATTTTCTGGGGAGCGATTTGCATATGCTGCATAGTTTACCAATCAATGGTTTCTGATATATGCAGTGTTCTTCATCAATAACTAGCTTATATGTTCTATTTAGTAAGTTTCTCAGTACCTTTGCTAATGTGTTATTACTTGCCTTAATGGTTTGACTTAAGAATGCAAATTTAATCATTAATTTACTCATTTCCTATTCGGCTTACTCAATATTATAATCATTTAGGGCTTTTACTGGCTATAAAGACATCCTATCACATTTCTTGAGCTACTTAATAGATAAATATATTTTCTAAAAATCATGTGAGGAATTTGGACATAAATTCTCTCAGAATTCCACCACATGAGATCCAATCTATTTCAGTGAATTCCTTTCTTAACTACCCTTTCTCAAATGTAAATAGAATCAGCATTCCCAGAACACAGGGACCAAAGAGAAGCAAAACAAAGTGCTGGCTTCAATTAGGCGGTGGATTTGTAAATAAAACTAAATGGTTGGAAAGTGGTTAGATCGCAGATAAAGTCTCAAGTAGACTTTGCATCAATCTCAATTTCGCAAAGCTGAGGGACAGTTCCTCCTTCACCTGTTCCTTTGTTGTGTTACGCATTTGGTACTACTTTAGAGAAGGAGGTAGGAAGAGCTCCAGTTAGGAAGGGAGAAATTCTCTTCTCTTCCTTGCTATCCATCTTCTCAACAAAGGATGAATTAGTATTTTGGCAAGTATTTATTTGCTTACACCCAGTTTTATTCTCAAAAGATTTCCTGTAACGAGGTGGGTTGTTTTGGAAAACGTTAGCAATGCTTGCCCATGATGCAAAATCAGGTGTCACCTATTTTCTCAAAACAAGCAAAAATATGGGTAGAGTCCAGTCATTGTTCTAAATAATTCTTTTTAGATCATTTGATGATTGACAGCTCAGAATAGCACTGCAGTTTGTGCCTGTCTCTCCTGCTTTGTTAATATATTTGCTATAGTTAGTGAGATCTCAATCAAATTTATCAGGAAGTATCTAATCTATAGGGCTCTTGTTTATATCCTATATTTCCCTTAATCGATAAGGCTGACGGTGAGAGCTGAATGTCCAATGCATTTGGAGGACTTCCCTATGGATGCCCATGCCTGCCCACTAAAGTTTGGAAGCTGTGAGTAAATTTATTTTAATTGTTTTTTATTCTTATGAGAAGTCTAAGTCTTTAAGCAAGAGACCTCCAATTCGTTATGTCTGCTAGAGAGACAAATAAAGAGCATCAAGAAAGTTTAAATAGTGATTTGCTGCAAGTACTTTCTATAAGTAATAATATTTGACTTCACTTTTTAATATTATTTCAGGAAGGGGATATTCCCAACTCCTGGACTAGAAAGAATGAGTTTAACTATTTTGTGGAAAAATTCTGTTTGTTGAAGTTGTATTCATAAAAATCAAGTGGAGAATGGATGCTTATACATCAAAGATAGCATTTTCTTTCCAATAAATGGAGATCATTGTGTTTATTTTATATCATTACTGACACTTGTTTGACCTTAAGAATGATTCAACTTGTTTATCAGATGGAAATATTGGTAGGTGGCAAAGGGCAATAATTAGGTGCTTCTTAATAATGAAGCCTACAGTTAAAAGGTGTAGCCAGAAAAGAATTTACTCTGATCGTCGTGTTGAAAAAGCTCTAGAGGCCAGTTTGGTGGTGTAGTGGTTCAGTTCATGTGCTCTGCTTTGGTGGCCTGGGGTTTGTGGGTTTGGATCCCAGGTATGGACCTAGCACCATTTGTCAAGCCACACTGTGGCGGCATCCCACATAAAAGAGGAAGATTGGCACAGACGTTAGCTCAGGGCCAATCTTCCTCACACATGCACACAAAAAAGTTCTAGATTTGTTTGTCTATCCCATAAAATTCATGTATATATTAACGCTCTGGAAAATATCTTAGATAAATCCCCTTTGTAATAACTTTCTGGGTTTCTGCTACTTGAAAATACGCAGGCATGTGTCAGAGGAGGCAAGAGAACAGTGGGCAGCAGAGTCAGGTCCTCTGGTCTTCCTCTCCCCTTCTGCTCTGACTAGTACGCATGCATAAAGTGAGTGGGAATATGTAGTCCTGGTTTCCTGCAGGGGAGTTACATACAAGGACTGAGTCAACTCCCAGACTACCTAACCAGCTTTCTGTTCTCACTAGACAGGCAGTCTGAGCAACTATTTTGGTGAAGATATGATTCATAGAAGAAAAATAGTGGTAGTGTAGGAAGACAGCAAGTAAAGAAAATAGCAAAGGGCCTTCAGGCTCCTAGCAGCACTAGTCATGGAGAGACAACTTCCTCTATTTATAAATCTCATTCTATCTTGAAACCCAAGGATAAACTACTTCAACAATTGTCAGCTAAATAGGCCTTTGGTGCTAACTCCTTTCTCTCCATTCTTTTCCCAATTTAATTTAATGTATATTCTATGCCAGGGACTATTATGTTTTCTCCTGATTACCAGTTCCATTTTTAATAATAATATTAAGTATCACATGTTAGTAGTATGCCAGGCAGTATATTAAACATTTGTATATGCATCGGCTCATCTAATCCTCAAAGGAACTCTCTGGTTAGGGAGATCATGCATCGTAGTTTGCCTGGAACAGCACTGATTTATTCCTAATACCCTGGTATAACTACTAATAGTACCCCCTTTTGCCTTCAAAATTATGTCATTTTGGACAATGAATTATATGTTTAGTATATTAGTCAAGAATGCTTTCAAGCAATGAGTATAGCTGGAAAAAAAAGAGGGGTTTATGTTTTCATATAAGTTATGCAAAGGAAAGTGACTGCTGATTGATTGCTGGTTAGTTCAGCATCTTAACAAGGATAATATCTTAAGATGTCCTTAGATGTTTTTCTTGACCACAAAATGGCTGCTGCAACTCCAGTCATTGCATCTGCTTTCAAGATAAAGAGGATGAGTGGGCAAAGAAGAAAGGAATAGTGCCTGCATCAAAAAGAAAAAAACTTTCCCTAAAATCCTAACAGATGTCTTCCCACACTTCGTTAATCAAAGCTGTGTCACCTTGCCAATGCTAACTACCTGCAAAGGAGGGTGGGAAGAGGTATTTTAAAATATATACATTGCCCTCCTGAAGAAAATTGGAGGTATTTTAGGAAGGAGGAAACGGATAGTGAGTAGAAAACGAATAGTATCTCTTATAAGAAAACCGAAGTTAAAGAAAAGTAAGCAAGCTATTTTCCACCTCAGAGCCTTTGCACATGCTCTTTTCTTTGCCTGGGTTACTCTTCCTCTGGTTCTTAGTGTGGCTGGGATTTTTTTCTCTCTCTACATCTCAGCATAAATATTCATCTCCTAGGGCCTTCCCTGACGACCTCATCAAAATTTGCATACAAGCTCATCAGCCTTCTTGATCACAAGACAAGTTTATTTTATACTGTTTGTCACAGAAATAATTATTCATTTTATTGATTTGTTAACATTTTTACTGTCTGGAGACTGTAAACTCTGTGAGAGCAATATCTATTTTGTTCAGTATTTCCTAGCATAGAGCCTAATACAGTGTAGGCACTCAATAAATTATTTATTGAATGAATAAACATTACAATAATCAGGTTTTAAATGCCCCTTCAGTATTTAAGTCTCAGAAAAGAGGGTTTAAGACCTATGGGGAATTAAACTTAAACAGAGTAGACTTGACATTGAAAAGTAGGCTCAGAGGGCACATGCTTGGTGGGGGAGCACACCATGACGGAACCATTGCCTGCCATTGGCATGACAGGAACAGTGGTGGTCCATTTATTGTGTAGCCATTTCTCTGACCTGGACTAACTAGCACATTTCAGAGATGAAGAAACTGAGGCAAAAGTGAGCTAAAAATGTTTTGACCCAATTTTTGAAGCAAACATCTTGCCAAACATCGGAGAAGAGAATCAGCAAGAGAAAAAGAAGAGGATTTTGCAATAATTTAGTGGAACACCATGTAATAAATGTTTATGAAGCATCTGAAGTAACTTCATCCATGTGTTGATAAGAACCAAACTTGGAAAGGCAGATGTTTCCTTACCACTCTCCATTGGATTCCGACTGTCAGAAGTAAATTACACTTTCTGCTTGTTGGTGATAAAGCCCTCTTCATAAGGTCGGATATCCTGAAAACAATGTGCATCATGTAGCGGACATCCTTCAGCTGCTTTTTGAGGAAAATACGAAATAAGGCTCTGATTCTAAAAGAAGAGATTCAGATTATATTTTTACAATAAGATCTGGGCAAGTGCTAGATCTAGTATGGACTTAGTAAATGATCGTTTCCTGACTGTAAGCGAGTCACAGAGGAATTTAAATAAATTCTGAACAATGAATAACTTTAGACATTACTCACTGTGCCTGCTTCATACAAGTGGAGAAACAAAGTCGCATAGATGTGAAGTGACAGTGCCAACGAGCAGATGCTCTTCTAAGTCCATGCTCCCAGTGCTGCATCACCGCAAAGTTCTTTCATAACCCCGACCCAAACCTTTTCGTCTTTTTAAAAATATTTCTTTAGGTAATCTGCTGATTTACTTGAGATCTGAACTTAATATTTTTGACTAAATAATTGGAGACTCTTTTTTAACCTTCTTTTATTTATACTGAATAGTCTTAAATCAAGAAACTTTTCATAGGATCTGCTTTCCAGATACTGAAGTGAAGAAACAAGGTATACTGATACCACCTATTGTGAGGCCATGGGCATATCCGTTTTCTACATCTGAAAACACCAATTTTCATCATGTGAATTAACTGTACATTTTGGGAGATATCCATTGAGAGACATGAACAATGAGTCATCTCATTTTCACAACAATGTCATGTTTATGATAGATTTCATACACAATAGAGTTTCCAAGAAATTAAGAAATGAAACACTGAATTACATGGAGAAGTCAATGGTGACACATTTTTTTCTCTCTTCGACTCTATTAGCAGCACATTGGTGACACCTGACAAGGTATAAAAAGATAGATGCCAGGCACTGTTGCGAATGACAGTGCGATACCGTAGCAAGAGCTTTAATTTATTATAAAATGACACAGGCCTAGACTTCATCAATAATCATGTGACAACCAAGTATCGTTGCGTGGCTTTTGAGCATATAATATACAGTTTTTGCCTAGAAAATCCTTACTAACAGCAGTGGAGTCGAATGAATGGCATTCTATGTTCTCATCTCAGTTTTCCCACTAAGCAGCTATGCACCTGTAAATAAATCGTTGAGTGTTTCTGTGCCTCAGTTTGCCATCTGTAAAATGAGATAAACTATATGACCTCTAGAGTCCTTCCACATTAGCATTCAATGATTCTATGTTACCATAAACTCAATATGTCTTCTTGGGTATAACCCTTCCTTTTAAAAAATAAGAATTTATCATGATCAGAAAAACATTTTGCTGAACATCGGTACCTACATTGTAAGCAATGTGGTTCTTCTCAAACTAGTGTGCTCTGCTCTCTTCAAAGGGGTTTTTTTTTTTTAAATAAATGAAGTTTTAGAGCCTCTTAACAATGCGATCCTCCAAGTATAAACAATGCTGAAATCCTTCAGGTTTTTTTTTAAAGTCAATAAGATGTGTTAACTCCATGGGAGGAATCCTTTCACAATATATACATATATCAAATCTTCACAGTGTGTACTTTAAATATCTTTCAATTTTCCTTGTCAATTATACCTCAATAAAGCTGAAATTAAATAAATAAATAGCAAATTAACAAATAAAAGACTAGTGAAGTGAAAACAACAGTCAATGAGGACAACTACAATTAAAAAAGATAAGCTAATGAAGACAAATTCAAAATTATCCATTTGTCACTCTTAACATGTTTCATAAAAGAAGCAATACCACTAAATTAATTCCTAGTATATTCTCTCAAACTTCTGGAAAAATTTGTTTAAAAAGATATCTGTAAGTTGTATGTTGGTCCATAAATGATGCTGGAGCAGACAGAATACCCACGTAGGGAACACTGACTACATTTTTCTGGGTCACTCACCCAAGGTACAAGTGGTCACTTTAAGAAGCTTTGTTCAGAGAATGAGGGGCACGGGCTCACATTATTTTAGGCAGCTCCATGCTTGGGTAAAAAGACAAACATCGTTTTACATCTCGTAATATTTCGGCTTGGATAAATACAGATTTGGAAAAACATCCAAGCCTTGTTACCTGGGGAAGGGGATTGGGTCAAGTAGGGACACGTTATGACTTTTCTGGGCCCTCAGCACTTTTGCATTTGTGGACTATCCCTCCAAAAATACATATTGAAAACTTATTTTAATTTTATGACTGTTGATATAAAAGTGAATGTAATTCAAGGTGGAGAATATTCATTTTTTCTTCTGATTTTGAAAGAAATTAGAACATTTTTGTGCCTCCTAAAAGCATTGTGAGCCCTGGGTACTGTACCTACTGTCCCTAATGGAGAAGTTGGCCAAGGGGTGAAGCTTTCACAGTAAGACCAACTTTTGCTATCATATCTTTCTCTCAAAATCCAGAAACAGTTTGGTTTTGCTATTGTGATATTCCTTAAGTACTTAATATCAATCTATATCTAAACAGAGAAGAGTATGTACCATTATTTCAACCTATGTGAAGCGGGTGTTCTGTGACTAGACATCAGAAAAGCTATGGAATTCCTCTTCCTTCTCTCTCACTCTGTATACCTCCTCCCCCAACCTTCTTGAATTAAAGATCAGGATTAAGACCTAACCTCTCCTATAGGAGGATGGCTAGGTGAAAAAGTGACATGGCAAATGAAAATGCTTGAAAGGGGTAAAGAGCTTTATGGTATAACACATTATCATCATCCTCATAATAACAAATACCTATAAAAACTTAATTTAAAGACAAAGAAAATTAGACTTCTTTTAGAATAGATGCTCAGTAAAATTTCCAGTGTTATTTTTCACATTTATCATGACCTTCTCCTGACCTGACATAATCCGGACCCAGATTGCTGCCTCAAACCTCATTTCATCTCTCATGTACTTCATTCTAGCCACATTGGTCTTCCTGTTCTTCCTCAAACATGTCAAGATTTTACCTGCCCTCAAGAAGAAACTTGTTAGTTTGCTCAAAGAGAGTACTCTTCCCCAAGACTTATTTCTGTCATGCACTTGTATAAATGTCATTGCCTTAGTGACCCTCTGTGAGTCCCTTACCTCTTCATTCTCTATCCCTTTACCTGTTGTGTATGGCTTTATTGCATTTAACACTACTAGAGATTATATATTCATTAGCTTAGCCATCTTCGTCCTCATTACTGCAGTGCATGCTCCACAAGACCAGGAGACCTTGTTTGTTATGTTCACTACAGTATCCTCCACAAGGTATTTTGTCCTTTGCAGATGCTTAACAACGATTTGTCATAAGAGTGAACAGATAACTGAATGAATTGGGAAAATATGTTTTAGTTTTCCTACATTAGGGGATATGAGCTCTCCTTTCCAAGCCTAACCTCTGGAACCATGCAATAGAAAATATGAAGCTGATAGAACACACCAACTAATTAGGAGAAATGAAGTGACAAAACATGTGGACATTTTTCATTCTTTCCTTTCAGATGCTTATACGAGAGCAGAAGTTGTTTATGAGTGGACCAGAGAGCCAGCACGCTCAGTGGTTGTAGCAGAAGATGGGTCGCGCCTAAACCAGTATGATCTTCTTGGACAAACAGTAGACTCAGGAATTGTTCAGTCCAGTACAGGTAAATGTATTCCAGATATGGAGAAAGGAGCCTCAAAAGTTTTTGTAAGAATATGAAAATTCAGTGAGTCCTTCAATAACATAACTAGAGAGGGAAAAAAATTGCACTGAACTGGGGAAGAGTTGAGCTGAGAACTAGCATAAATTCTATAGACCTGTGACCTTGGACTTGTCATTTAAAGTCCTTTAGCCTTTGTTTGTCTGTTTGTTTGTTTTTAAGATTGGCACCTGAGCTAACATCTGTTGCCAATCTTTTTTTTTTTTTGCTTCCTCTTCTTCTCCTCAAAGCCCACCAGTATATAGTTGTATATTCTAGTTGTAGGTCCTTCTGGCTCTGCTATGTGGGACACCTCCCAAGCATGGCTTGATGAGAGGTGCCATGTCTGCACCCAGGATCTGAACTGGAGAAACCCTGGGCTGCCCAAGTGGAGTGCTCGAACTTAACTACTTGCCCACAGAGCGGGCTCCCATTTCTTTGCAAAATAAAGCACTGCTTCTGTGTGATCAGTGTAGCACAGTCCCTAAGTATGAAAACTCTTGGAGAAGAACAACTGGGTTAAATTCTTACTCCTCCACCTTGCCAGTTGATTACAGTTACTTCACAGGGCTTTTGGAAGGAATAAATTAAATCCATGAAGAGTACTTATCACACTTCCTAGCAAATAAAAAGCTCTTAATAAATAATAGCTATTAATGTCATCCAGGCCCCATTTAATGCTATGATTCAATGAATCTTGGTGAATTTGGAGGAGTGATCATTACATACAGGATGCCAAAAAGCCAATTTCTTCTACAAATCCCCCTGTATTTCTAGCCAAGGATCTTCCACAGCTAAAACCTACAGAAACATAATCACATTACTCATCACTCCAGTTTGGAATCAGAAGTAGGTAAGATGCTATCCCTCTTAGTATGGTAACTGTTTTACTAATGAAATACTCAAAACTAGATCAGACAGGGCTAGACAGCTGGATACAAAATTTTAAATTTTTAACGTTATTGCAAGAAGTAAGATGAGTTTAGTTATGCAAGTATCCATTTTGTAACCAACTGAATGTGATCATAAGGCCATATAATCATAAGTAAAATTTGGATTCTAACAATTAGGAAAACTTACTCCCCCTCAATCCCAAAATTTTAAATTATGTTCAATTATTGAAAGCTTAGCAAGGGTCAAGAATTACTTTTATGGTTGTCTTTAAAATTTTAAATTAGTTCACTCACTCTGAGTTGTAACTTCTAAAGAAAGATAATGTAGTAATAAATAAGGACAAGACTGAGATTTTTCTCAGAAAAATTTCTTTATTAAATTTCAAACTTTATATGGGGACCCTGATCATGTTAACATATTCAAGTAATAGGTCAATATATCTTGCTATGATTATTGGGTAGTCCCTGCTTAGCAGGATCTGTCTTTTGCTTGTTTTAAAGCATCTATGGCTACCCTAGAAGCTTACATATTTGTGTCTCTTGCTTTGAAAAATAAAGAATATTGTTTCCCAGCTTTGTCCACATTGGAAATGCACATCACATAGTGGAAAGGTCGTTATTTATCCAATTAGAAACTCTGGTCTCTTTGAAGAATGTGGACTACAATTTTGCTTTAAGGTTGAGGTAATATAAAACACTAGGCAGAGTATTATATAGTAGATGCTCAAAATGATATGTAGTAGTTTTTGCTGTAGTCTTGAAAATATCCCAGAACATGGAAAATACTGAAAATTTTCCTTCCTCACAAGTTATGTTGGAAAAGATACTAAAATGAGCAGTGTTTACTTTTTAAAAATTGAATGCTATTATAAGCTGGATATTGTGACAAGCACTGGGGTCAATGATAGACAACATAGAGATCTTGCTCCCAAGGAATCTGAGGGCTAAAGGAAGACAAACACATAAACTGTAATTATCAAAATGGGTGGCAAGTGCTGTGATTAACATTTTTGTGAGGGCAGGGACCATGTCTATCTTCTCCATCCCTATTATTTACTATAGTAGCTGATACAGAGGAGGCACTAAATAAATATTTTGAATTAATGAATAAAAAATAAATGAATCCAGCCTTGGATAATCAAGGAAGGGTTGCTGCAGGTGTTGACTTGTATTTTGTTAATCTGTGTTTCTTGGGAATCAAATAATCACTGTTCTAGGCCCAGGGCATTCAAAGTAATAGACATAGAACTCTTCCTCAAGAGATTTCCCATCTATTATGACTAGAAGGGAGGTTGGAGGATGCCAGGGAAACAGTAATTCAAGTGCTGGAGCGTGTCTGCAATAGTATAAGTATATACAAGCCACAAAGGTTTCTCAGAGGAGAAAGGGCTCCATTCTAGTTCTAGCACTAGTGACCTTGACATATCACCATATCTCTCTCTATGTCTCAGTTCCCATGGGTGCAAAATGAGTAGCTTAGTCTGATGCACTTGGAGAACTCTCTGACCTCTGGTTTCCTTGGGATTCAACCTACCTGCATTATAGTTATTCTAAAAAGATACAGTGACAAATAGGGGCAATGGGATGAGAGACAGTGGCCCAATCCACCACCACCAAACTGGCTGGACCTTATAAGTTTGGTCCATTAAAAGTCATCATTCTGTGCTAGAGCAGCAAGATTATTTGCACAAAATAAGAGCTTTTTCTTATCATTCTCATAATGGATATGGGGGAGAGACAGTGAGGAGAATAATGAGTAAATTTTCAAATGTAGGAGCTCAATTTAATGTACATTTTCAACTCCACAGTAAGATAGTGAACTACACTTCCTCTGGATCTACTTTAGCTCATCAAAAACGCAACACGATAGACTTCTATGGGAAGAAACAAAGATCTTGTGTAAGGTGTTCAATCTCATATTTCACATCTTCTCGTGGAGCCCTGAAAACATTAAGATAAATGACATTGAGTATTATTACCTCCCTGTTTCTTCCAAAAGACTAAGAATGATGGCAGGAAAGAGCACACATATTGAGGATAACTAGATAAAAAGCATCTTTTTCTAACTTAAAATTCTCTGTGGGGAGAGAATCAATTCAGATCACCTCTTAGGAGATTAGAAGATGTTGCCCCACTTGCCTACAACCAACACACATGTGGACACCTACTACCTGTGACCTCTTTCAGGTCAAAATACTTCTAGATCACTTCAATGACACAGGAGGAAAAAATATGAGTCTCAATCTAACATCTGGATTTTTTAATTCAGTGCAAACACAGTAGAGGTTCGATCCCTTCCTTGGAGTCTGCCATCAGATTTGGCGGGAGAAAATTATAGACTTAGTTTGAAATGCACTTATTCATCTGGCAGAGCATACCTTTACAGGCACACAGAAGGATGAGTTCAGTCAGTTTTCAAATCCAATGCAATTCTCTGTTATTCATTTATTCACTTATCCCTTCAATCATTTGCTCATTTGCTGTGTTTGACACTGTGATTGGCCCTGGAGAAGAGAGATGGCAGACACATAGTTCCTACTCTTGGGAAGCTCATTGTTGAGCGATATAAGTAGCTAACATGTATTGCCACAGTTCTAATCCTCGCATCTAATGCCTACAACAATCTGAGGATGTAGGCATTATTATTATCCCCATTTTCCAGGTGGGACATAACTGAGGCCCAGAAAAGTTTGACAGTTTTTCCAAGATCACACAGCTAGGCAGTGGCAGAGTTGGGATTTGAACCTGGATAGTCCAGCTGTAGAGTCTGTGCTTTCAACCACCTGACACACTAGTAACTGGCAAGATAGACGTGTGAAAATGCAGCAACATTTGTTGTGTGGCGCAGCACAGAGTTTAAGAGTGTGGACTCCGGAGTTATACTGCAAGGGTTTGAACGCCAGTTTTATTACTCATTAACTGTGTGACCTTTGGCACAACATTTCTCTGTTCATCTCTCCTTTTGTACTATCTGGAGATAATAAGAGGATCTACTTCACGAGCTGCTCTGAGATTGAAATAAGAAAAATGCGTATAAACTGCTTAGCAGAGTATCTGACATAAAAAATTATGTAATAAACATTAAATATTACTATTAATAATGATGATGGAGTTATTACAAGAGAGCTACAGGATGACATGAAGAAGAGATCATTTCTGCTTGAAGTATCAGGAAAGGCAGTTTGAAACTAGACCCCAGGCATGGCCCCCTGTCCCATTCTGCTACACTACGTTATGCTTGATTGGTAATTCTTTAAAGAGAGCCCAGGGAAAAAATTATAATAGTGATTAAAGAACATGAAAACATGATTTATACCAAGAAGTAAAAATAATTAAATTAGTTATTCGGCATAAGAAGAATATCATGGCCAGAAAAGAATAAGAATGTAATAGTATGTAATGCTTTTTTTAAAAAACATACAGTGATGACTAGAAAGTCCTCATCTTTGCCTAAGTCAAAAGACAAATCTGATCAAGGAAAATGTAGGTTGGTTTTGCTGAATAAGAATGTCTATTCCTTATGAATGGCTGTCGTTTATCCTTAGGACAGCTGACCGCGAGAAATTGCGGGATGCTCTTTTCTAGAGACAGTCTTCTCCGCATGAGTTGATTTAAGGATGACCCTGCAGGGTCAAAATGAATGAGGAGCTCAACTGTCTTCCCCAACCAGGGAGAAACAATGATGATGAATATTCTACAAAGAAGCCCCAGGGCTCGCATTCCTACAGCCTAGTACATAATCTCCAGAGAAATATTTATAACCATAAAATGTGAAAACCAGGGGTGACAGAGGAAGAGTCTATAGTCATCTGGTCAATCTATTTGTATGTAAGATGAGAAGACAGTCCAGAGAGGCTAACTGGCCTAAAACTCTAAACATTGTTTCCTTATTTCTATTTCAGTACTCTCTGAAGCAGATTTTAAAATACCAACCCCACCTTCAATGATATTTTTGATATCTCATTCTTCTTAAAAAGTTAGCATCTGTAGAAAACACTAAGTTGAGAATACTTGAAAGGAAAATGACAGCTTTACATGGAATCAATGTTTACCACAATTTTGTTGAAGAAGTGAATGGTTAATTTCTTGAGCTGGAGAGAACACATTTCTAATCTTTCTATCTTTACACTGTAAATCTGTGTGTGACTCAGAATTTTCCAAAAGTGCTTTCACATCTATTATTTAATTGTATCTTCACAGCATCCCAGGAACAGTTAAGTAAAACACTATCATTTTAATTGAACAAATCAGCAAACTGAAGTCAAATAAAGTTAAGCAAGGTATTTACCCTTTAAGTAACTAGCATTTAAGAAAGCAAAGAATGGGAGCCAGGTCTAAACAAGCCCTTGATGCTGCTTTACAAAATTATGTCCCTGCTTCGTTTCTTCCACTCCCCTTAATTTTTATTGTAATGTATCAGGAATATTGTCACATCTGATTTACAAACGTCCCTCAGAGTTACATGATGTTCAAGGGTATATGAGTTAAAATCCTTCTGGACTGTTGAATTGGAGGAAAAGAATTTAACATGCTTCGTGCATAAGCACTTGATGTCTAGACATACTCTTTCAATCCAATTTAGGAGACTGATTTTCTTTTGTGTTGTTCTTTCATTTTTAGACTATTACAACATGATTCTGATTTTGCTGCCTTTTCCTTTCCTTATTTAAACGTTTTGCACCGGAACTTCTTAGATTTTCTTACTTAATTTAGGAAGATGATTTTAAAAGATTCGAAATTCTTCTCTTCCTTCTTTCATTTGTTACTGAGGAAGTGGTTTATAAAACAAATGTAATGTCAAATAATAACTCCTCAGATCTCCGAAATCATATTCTTTGCAGAATCTTCCCAAAATGTCACATTGTGAACAACAAAAGATGATAATGGAATATATGTAGATGTTCATTTTTCTGATATTATATGAAAGATGGAATTTTATCCTTTGAGCTGATGACATTCTGCAGGCCACAACTGAATGAATCGTTAGGAATCATAATGCACCCTCCTGGGAGGGTGAAATGTAACATATCTGTGTCCACACAAGTCACAGTTTAGCTGAGTCCTGGGAAAATTGGTATCATGCATTTTTCTCAGATTTGGACCACTGTTTTCAGACGACCTTGAAAACATCACCAAAAGTATCTACAGAAAATGAAAAAAAGATTAGTTAACGTTTTGTGTATCCTTCAAAAGAGATGCTCATGGATGTTCATTTGAACAAGTGCCCTTAAGCCCCGGTGCATGCCTTTCACCATAGGCAGGTACTGAGTACTTAGAATATGTAAGGCCATGCTATGTCCAAAGACCTATCTTGCTCCTCAATTAGCCTTCAGTTTGGACGGAAGGATATAAGTTTATAAATATCTAAAATTAAAAGTATGAGATATTATAAATATAAACAGGAGCTATCAATAAAATTGAAGTTAGTATTCATCAGTAAATGGCAGGTTTTATCATTCATGAGCGTTAGTAATGAAAGCATATGTGAATGCATAAATGATTTTTTAATATAGAGAGTAAATACATTTCTTCTACCAATACTTCTACCAATTCTGATTGAGGAGAAGAGAGAAGAAAATGCAGAAAAAACATGAAATTTATTTTAAAATTCTTATGTAGCATAATCTTAGTTAGAGTCCGTATTCTTTATTTGCCCCACAATATACTTCTCAGTATTTTAAAAATAAGGAAACAGGATCAGAGAGTTTAAGCGAGTTGCCCAAGGCTACACAGCAAGAAAATAGCATATCTGAGTTTTGAACCCAAATTAATTTGCTTCCAAAGCACATTTCTTCTACAGTACATTTCTTCCTTTTCCACTGTGGGCTTGGTACTTGGGCTGAGCCTAACTCATAGATAGCCAAAACATTCAGTAACAGAAGATGTCAAGCAGAGAATATTTCTAGGTCAAGATTCTGAGATGTGAAAATGCGTTGTGAGACATGAGACGAGAGACTGAAATGCGTCTTAGAGCTAGGATGTGGCGAGTCTTGAATCCAGGTTAGAGACTTTGCTTTTTAGTTTGTAAAACTGGAGACGTTGCTTGTCATGGTGGGGGAGGGGAGAGTGTTTGCTAATGGCATCTAGTGAGTAGAGGCCAGGGATGTGTCTAAATATCCTATAATGCACAAGACAGCCACGCACAACCATTATCTGGTCCAAAATGTCAATATGCTGAGGTTGAGAAACCCTGATGTAGATAATGGGAATCCATTAAGGTATCCTAAGGTGTTTACATATGCTTTAAAAAGATCACTGAGACATCAAAATTTAGGGAAAATTGGAGTTAGGACTTGACTGGAGGCAAACACAACAGTTAATAGATGATTGTAAGGAATCTACAAAGGAGATCAGAGCAGTGGCCACGAGATAAGAGATAGAGCGAGAGATACTGCACAGGTGAAATTAAAATTGTGGTGATCAAAGGATTCCTTTCTCTTTCACAAGCCCTCCTTAACATCCAGGGATTAACTCCAGGTTTTTAGCCTGAGTGAATAGACGAATGGCAGTGCCGTTAATCTAGAGATGAATGCCAAGTGGAAAAGCAGCACTGTTATATGCTGGTCATTATTTTTTATGGGAAAGGTTAATGAATGTCAGTTTTGAAAATATTTAGTTGGTGATGTCAGTTAAAAATCAATATATCTATAAGATATCTAGTAGATATTTGGAAATACAGGTTTCAATTTTGAGAGCAATGTCACTTAGAGATGTAGATTTGGCAGCCCTCTGTATAGAAATGACACTAGAAGCACAGGGATGGGAAGGAAGATCCCCTCTTAGAGTCGCGAAAAAATGGGGCAGAAAGCTGAAGACAGAGCTACACCAGGAACCTCTACCTATACTCTGCATAAAGATGAAGATTAGTGCCTAACAGATAGAAAGAATTCAATAAATACTCCCTGATTGAAATAATCAATAAGTTAGCAGAAGAAACGCAAAATGAGAGATAAAGGGAGAATATGAATCCAGAGTGGGCTATCAAGATGATGGGGCAGTCAGCAGTGCTTAATTCCTAATGCTGCAGAGGAGGCGAAGAGTCAGCTTGAAGATGCAGATCTTTAGGACTGAGGTTTTGAGCAGTTTTAGCCACATTATAGAGGCTGAAGCTAGATGGCCGTGGCTGAGACATGAATTGCAGGTTGAGTAGGGAAAAGTTTGGAGGTGAAGGGAAGGAGAAAGATAGAGAAATATGAATGCAAAAGAGAGTAATGTGTTCTTAGCAACCCACCCACAGATATCTCAGCATATACTCAGAGCGAATAAAGCTAAAAACTTCTAAGACTTGTAATTGAAAAGATATAATATTTAAAAAACAAAACAAAACAAAAACACCTCCTGCATTGTTTCCCAGACCAAGCCAGGAATCAGGACAAGCTCAAAAGCTGGTTATAAATGCAGATTTTCCTGGCCCCACCTGAAAGAATGCTTTGTGTATCTAGGTGGGACCTGAAGAATCACGTTGTAAAACTTTCCCAGGTAATTTCTGAGGAAAGTGTTCCTCAAAATAAATTTTGAGAAACACTGGATTCTATCCCACTCTCTTCTTCATTCTGAAGATCAGACTAAATTAAATGACTTACCCAAAGTCAGAAAGCTATTGAAAGGAAGTGCTGGAGCTAAAATTTGGCTCTCCTGATTTGGATGCCAAATCTCCTTCATCAGGCAGCCTGAATCTTTCCTGCAGTGGACAACCCTCAAGATCTGGTCTGTTCTAAGCAATTGGTGTATGTCATCAGGATCTAACACATTGCCTTTATGGTCATTAAAGGCAATCTGTAAATATATGCTCAGATGTGTCTTAAATGTATAATGTACCAGGATTAGGATGTAAGAATATCTATGAGAACTTGGCATCTCAATCTTATCCTCAGAGCTATTTTGGAGTGTTTTAAAAATGCATCTTTTCTTTCTTGGATGAAAGCTTTTCTCTTCAGGAACCAAATGTCACATGGAGAAAGGATGTGTCAAACCTCTAGGTCTTTACTGCTAATATCAAAACTCAGAGATAACTTCTTCTCAAAGTCAAATTTCTCAACCTTACTGTCTGTTCATCCTCTAGGAGAATATGTTGTTATGACCACGCATTTTCACCTGAAGAGAAAAATTGGCTATTTTGTTATTCAAACATATCTGCCATGCATAATGACGGTTATTCTCTCCCAAGTCTCGTTCTGGCTCAACAGAGAGTCTGTACCAGCGAGGACTGTCTTTGGTAAGTGCCAATCAAGACAAGCATGCAAGGGTCGGGAGGGCAAGTTAGACTGGTGACATGGCAAATGGAATGAAAAAAATATTATACACTGAAATCTTAAGTTGGTACAAAGAAAAGTTCAAGGAATTACCATTCTCATTATAGCATGATTTCAAAAAAATTCTTTTCTTAAATAGTAAACTGTTTTAGTGCATGTAAGTAGATGGGATTAGTGAACATTTAATTTGATATTTTGGGAGAGAAGTGAAATAAAGCAGGCATAAAATTCATCAGGACAGATTAAAACACACATACACAGAAACATTAATATTTAAAGCATACATTTAGAACACATAATCATGTATCAGTGTATATTCTGAGAATCCGAGAAAATATCAGCAGAGCTACTTCCTTACATATATGAAAGCAGAGGTTCCTCGTGTAGGGAGAGCTCCTTTGCCACCATCATATCAGTAAAAGAATATCTCACTTTACCTAATGTGTGCACTTCAGAAGAGTTACAAATATAATTTTTTCTATTAAAATATTTTAAGTTCTCTAGATGCTTCAAGTTAGGGCAATCTAATGGAAACTTGTTTAAAAGGCAATAAGCTTTTAGGATAACTCACCCCCTAATTTCTTATTTTAGAAGTTTAAATTTCATATAAAGACATATTTTCTGCCTGTATCATACTACACTACCTTAATTGTACTTTTCAGAAAGACGTAATCGAAGGATTCCATTACAATAAACTTATTGATTCATTCATTCATTCAGGGAATTTAATTTAAAGGCTACTATGAGCTCCCACTAAGTTCTAGGCACAGAATGCAGCAATGACCTTGACATAAACCACACCCCTCATGACAGTTATATTCTGGAGCTTAAAATTTGAATACAATAAAATCATACATACTGTTTCTTGAGTGCTTTTATATCAGACTCTGTTGTATGAATAAAGCCTGTATTATCTTATTTAACACTAAAAAAATCCTCTGTACAATTATTATCCCTGTGTTATAGATGAGAAAGCCAAAGCACAGGAGATTAAGTACCGTGCCCAAGATCAGAAGCTATTAGGTAAAGGAGTCTGGAGTAAGATCCAAACTCTTAGATCTAGAGCTTGTGCCCTTAAAGACCATGTACCACAACCAATGTGCCATCTGACTGTAATGACAAGACATGAAATGGGGTTGTCGTGGGCAACATCACTCATTTGGAAATAACAAATAACAACCACCTATTTATCGGTGAAAGGTGCAATTAGCAAAGTCCATTCCAAAAATATCAGCAAGGCGCATGCTATATTTAAGACCATTTACTACAGAATAAAAGCCTGAAGAAGCCTACAGTCTAAGCTAAGGATTACTCATGTGCAGAGATCCCTCTGGTATCATCCTTCAAAAACAGGCAAGGTGTGAAAAGTCAGTTACCTCAAAAAAAAGCAAGACTCTGCTAGAAGTGCCCCAAAAGGAGTCCTTTCTTCTGAAATTAGCAAAGTGCTTCTAGGTTGGAAACCACCGAACCTTTGCCCTGACGATAATCTAAGAACAAGCTACATCAGGATCCAGGTATAAAGCAAAAGAATAGTTCATTTCAAACTCTTTGTTTTCCTTATTTCCATTTGTGAAGATTAGCTAGCATTGAAGCCTCTTATTAGAATTGAAGATTGAACTCTTGTCAAGATCCTCGCTTCTATCTGTGTATGTAGTTCGAGACCTTTATTCACTAGGAATTTTACAAAAACAAATTATCACACACAAGATATTTACTTGATGTTTATTTTGTAGAATGAGCCCAGCACTATAGTGAAAAAGATTTTTCTCCCCCTCTCCAAACAAGTCCTACCCTTCCTTTTTGGAAATTCTCTAAAGCATTTTGGAGTGTTTTATAGATCCAAAACATTGCTCTTAACATTTTCAACAATCTGGTATCTCAGCTCACTCGTGCCCTTTTGCTGAACTTAACTACATATCTGTACACTCAGCTGTGGCAAGTATTTCTGTTTATCAAGCTATATATCTAATGTTTTAAGTTCAATAAAATCACGAACACAATTTTCGAAGACCTTTAGCCTTTTAACATTTATTTAGTACACGTTTCCATTCTTTTTAGTCTGAACTCAGCACATTCCTCTGAGCTGTGTGAGATGCCTGAGAGGGTCATGAGTGTCTAAAGAAATAAGAGGAAAAATCCTAGAAGTTGTACTTTATAATAGTCTATTAAAGGCATCTAGAATGCAACAAAAGTGAAGGCTATTTTTAAGTCTTAAAACATCATTTTCTTGACCTTCCATATTCTCTCGTTTGGAGGCGATGTGGTCATGTCATTTTGCCGCCAGATAGATGCAAGTTTTAGGTTCAATCTTCATTTTTCTAAGCTTCAGTTGCCTATAAAATGAGAGTACAATTGAAGTCAAATAGCACAGTTTAAAAGATTAAGTGAGAAAAATAAAATAAAACACGTAAATTATCAGGCTCGGTAATTGAAACTTAACGGATCCTTAGTACACTGTCATTCCCCTCATTTTCTCTATAGCAGGAATTGTAAGACAACACACACACACCCCTCTCTCTATACTATTCCTAACTGCTTTTAATTTATGGATGCACTTGTTTTAGGAACACCCATTCGCAAATTACTTCTGACAGCTGCCTACATAAACCAAAATTTCAAAAAATAGAAATTCACCATAGCAGGAATTTATCAAACAGGACTGAAGTTGTCAATAATAATAGTCATTAACTTTGCCCTTAGTCAGTATCAGGCCAAGTGCTAAACACTTTATTACACTATTTTATTTAATATTCACAATAGCCCTCTGAGTTAGACTTATCAAAATTAATTGACAAGGAAATAATTTGAGAAACAAAAAACAGAAGCTCAGAATCGTGAGGCAATTTTCCCAAGGTCATTGAGCACTTACAGACTTGGGATTTGAAACTGGGTTGCTCTCTTCTCTAAATACGGACATTTAATTACCTTGCAATTTGCTCAAGTAAATATTGATATTTAAATCTCGGGGCTGTTTTCCAGCCAATATTCCTTAAACCATCTATTGGTTATGTAATACGGATAATGCCTCAGAAGTTTCTGTAACACCTCCAAAGTTCAAAGTAAGTCTATTCCTTACAACTTGACCATGTCTCAAAAATATGATTTAATAAAGCCTCAGTGTTTCTTCTTAATCCTGTGACTTGTTAATATATTTACAAAGATTATCTGGCTTGAAATTCCTGGAAAACTATGGAATATTGGATGGTTTAAAGCAGCCTCGACAAATTAGCCACCTACTAGCTGTGTGACCCTGTTGATTCTCTAAAAATTAATTAAAAGAGGAATAATAGATACAAGTTTTAGACATGTGATGACAATATCTTCGATGACAATAATTATCATCTTTAACATGCTTTCACATATTATTACATTTAATCCTCAAATAATCTTGTGAATGTGCAGAAATTTCCCTCTCTTAGAATTTCAACAATGATACAGACAGTCTAGAGAATGAAGTCTAAATTACCCCTTTTACAGATATGAAGGCTGAGGTCTCTGGAAGTTAATTAACTCGCTCGAAGCCACAGAGCCAAGAAGTGGTGAGGTTGGTACTAGTCACCGGAAGGGGTTAGAATTTTTCCACACCATACAGCCTGAGCCACCTGCTTTGGGTCACTGTGAATTGTTTATTATACATTTTCAAACGGCTTAAAAAGGATCTTAAATATTCTAACTAGTACAGTACATTACATATTAGTTTGATAATATTAATTTGTTAAATGAACATTATTGGATACCATCATTCACATGCCAACTCATAATTATGTAAATAAACTAAAAACAACTGACTTAAAACTTTTCTGAATATGGATAATTTTAATCACTACAGATGGATTCACACGATAGGGAAGATAAAGCAGTATTAACAGAAAGGGAAAGATTGTGGGCATTTAAGTCAGAAAAACTTGTGTTCAAATTTTGGTTTTGCCACTTCTGAGCTATGTGACCTCAAAGAAGTTACATGTAAGTTATGTCAGGAATTTCTTCAAAAGAATGGCTATTTCAGAATCAAGAAAAAATAGCATAAAAGCAGAAGAATTAATAATGTAAGAAAATATTATCCTAAGATAATGCAATGATCTATCAATTATCAAGAAGGTATTGGCTTCTTGGTTTATACATTCGGGGTACATGAGTGGAATATTAGACAGAGCTGAAGATCCAGAGATTTCTTGTGGATCAGAGACAGTGAAGTGCTATTTCTTTTCAAAGAGTTGGGGACAGTGAGGGAATATTATTTCCTTTCCTCCCCAGGACACCATGTTCAAGATGCCCATTTAAAGGTGTTTCCTATCTTATTAACAGCTTCTCAATAGCAGAGCACTTTATCCCTCCAACAGATCCCCCTCAGTACTGCCACACCATGAACTGAAAACTACACTGAGGTGAAAGTAAAACTCATCCATCTCAAACCAAAGTGGGATGAACTAGAAAACAGTCTCTCCGTGGTCCTGTTGGTTTCCCTTTGCGCAAGTACGCTGAACTCCGGGGATGAAATTTTGTGGTTTGAAATTACAAATTCACTTAATTTCTTTCTTTTCAGGAGTAACAACTGTGCTAACCATGACAACTTTGAGTATCAGCGCCAGAAATTCCCTCCCTAAGGTGGCTTATGCAACTGCTATGGATTGGTTTATTGCAGTGTGCTATGCCTTTGTGTTCTCAGCTCTGATCGAGTTTGCCACAGTAAACTATTTCACCAAGAGAGGTTATGCATGGGATGGCAAAAGTGTGGTTCCAGAAAAGGTAAATGCTTTAATATCCCCTGTGATATATCACTACTACGTCTTTTTAAACCTATGAGATAGAATGTTTGGAATTGGGAGAATGGATGAAAGTTGCAGAAAGATGGCAATGAGGATTTTTTTTCTTCTGTCATAAATGGTACAGTGCTATGATAATTTTGTTATTGCTAAGGAGAGAAGTTGTTTGAGCGGATAGATGTGTATAGCGAAGGGGATAAAGGAAAGATACAAAGGTAAATATTCTGCCTCAAATATGCTTTCCTATGGTTTCTATTGATTTGAGAACAGTTTTAACAAACCTGACATTAGGAGCAAATAAGCTTACACACACCCTTATAATTTTTACAACTTAAAAATCATAGTCTGTTGGTTGTTTTCTGAGCCTAATCACTTTGGTCATATATTATTACTATAATGCCTCAATTTAATCGCGTTTGCAAAATGCATTATCTCCAATTTTCAGTGAAGTGTAGAGCAGGAAACATATTTTCTCCCTCCAAAATAGAGCTTTGCTTTAAGGATCATGACACACAGAAATGACAGAAAAATTCTTCGTTGTAGAAAATTATCCAGTCAAGACTATCACTGTTCTCCTTGATTAGAACCTATTGTAAAGCGGGTTTTAAAGCACAGTCGGGAGGATAATTGTACTTCTGAGGTTTGAAGGAAAATATGTCAGAATGCAGGCGAGCCTTGGGATGGTGGAAAGAAGGGCAAGGTCAGAGACACCGAGCTCATAAGACATCTAGAAGTAAACCAGGAGGAGTCACTCTACAGCGACTGCCCCAAAATTCTGTTCCACTGAATACTAGTCCCTTGAGATAGCCCCTGGAAATACACTTCTGTGGTAAAATATACTTGAATAATGGCGCATGGTGGGTCACAGAGTCACAGTGTATTAAAGAGTCTGAGGGGGTCTGTAATAAAGAAATCCGTTTAGTGATACTTTTTCCACATCTTCACAAATGTACCAGAAAAGAGAATCATTTGTGGTGGAAACATTTGTCATATTTAATAAAATCTAAAGTGTTACTAATTATAAGGTGTACCATTAATATATGTATAAGTGAGAAAGGAAATATGCTGCCAAGTGAAAGCTCTTTGAGATTTACCCTTCAGCCATGAATGAATCAGTTGAACATCCCAATCATCTCCTATACTAGTAAAAGCAAAGAAGGTTCTGTATAGGATATGCTATTGCAGCCAACATGTACCAGAACCAGGCTCTCAAAATTCACCTTGTCGTGACATGTTTACTCAGTATAAAAAAAATCTCTGAATTTGCAATCCAAGAAGCTTGGCTCAGGTTTGATAGAGAGAAGATTGCATTTACCAGTAGGAGAGGGGCGGGAGGGTGGAGATAGAGTTACTCTCAAATACTTGCCTTAGCCATTGATGCCCTCCACTTGTCCTAGAATGAAAAGGCAGCCCAAAGAAGAGAGAGACAAACCCCGAGATGGGTGATCCTAAGACACTACTAATTGTAAGACGTAGCCCATGGTCATAGACATGAAAATCTTAAAAATGCACGACGTGGAATCACTGAAATGCTCCACTAAAGATTTTTTCAGAATTAGTAATAGGCAAACATTGGTGATTTGCAACTGCAAAGTGAAGTGTAAACACTGGGAAAAGTTGCTTTTCTATCCTAATACTTTCTCTGCATGCTGCAAGAAACCAGTGTCTTTCAGATTCTGGCTTATCAGTATCAGGTGTTAGTGACTAGTGGTTAGATGAAATGGAATTTGGTCTGAAAGCATAGAATTTGAGTTGAGGCATTGGTGAGCTCATAGTTCAGTTTATATTTATCTCCCTGACCTCACATTGTCTTTGAAGTGCTGTGTCTCAAAGTATTTTAAACTCTATCAATCTAGTCATTGTTATTCATTGTACATATATAGATTTGGTGTAGTCATATCTTATTTATACCAATATGTGCATATATATTTATAAATGCTACATCTATATCTATATTGATCATCCTAATGAGAAAGACATTATTTTCTATAAATTATTTATGCCTCTGTAAAAATCTTCCCTAGGGCTTTGCCAATTTAATTTGCTTATTGCAGAGAGTATGATGCAGGTCTAATTTTGACATTCAGAGAGGGTGAATAAAATATTTTTCCTGTAACCAGGTAAGTTAAATTTCTGGTCTCTAACATGGAAAAAGAAAATTCCCATAGGTCATCACATTATCAGGTGAGCATACAATAGCTTGCCTAAGATCCATCCTCATACGATTAATTGCTGATAGAAATATCAGCTTCTTAGAGAATATGAGGGAACTCAACATTTTCAGAAGTGAAAAAAACTATTAATTTTTACTAAAAACTTAGCTTGAGAAATTTTAGTTTTGGGGTATTATGATATACTGGCACTGGGAGAGATGAAATCTATCAATAATATCAACTATTCAAGAATTTTTCCTGTTGCAGATTGTTCATTTCAGTTTATCTAACAGAGTGTCTGTCACTCAACACGTTTTGAATAGATTGGAACCCATTTTCTCTTCAACATCAGGATACATATGCATTTTATCTGAAGGATATACTTGCTTTTTAACGTATCCTTTGATAGTAGAACTCTTATTTTTTAACAAATGGACTCAATACAAGTTCTGTTTGGCTGTTTGTGTTGAAATAAATCATATCTATTTATGACCTGTAGTCACTTGGACCATATTGAGAGAGAATCACATTTACTCACTTTATTTTTGTACAAATAGTTATGGAAACTTCTGCCACTCCTCATAAAGCTTAACCAAATCTGCCTTCACTACAAAATGGGTGTACATATACTTGAAGTAAGTGGCCTTGCTGTTAGTGATATAATACTAGAAAAAAAAAAATCCGGACTTTTTTTTGTCCTAATATATGCTTAAGGTTTTGGAGGGGAGAAAAAGTAGCAGATAGTTCACAGAGCTGTATAATAAAGAAATTAACTCGTTAGAATTCCTGACTTGTGCCTTGTAAAAAGCATCAGGTATTCTGGAAGTAATATTTCATTGTGATTTGATAATAAAAATACAAATTATCCAGATAGCAATTCTAGTTGATGAAGTTTAGCTGCTCATCGATATTCTCTGTATAGATTTTTTGGCATAATAATCAAGTTCCACTCCTAGGAATTCTGATTCAAAATATGAGATTGTGCCCAAGACATTTGCACTTAAAAAATTTTTAACTGGTGATTTAGTGCACAAAAGAATGAGAATGACTCTTCTAGACTAGTACTATCCAACAGAAACATAAATGAGCCACAAACGTGAGCCATATGTGCAATTTAAAATTTTCTAATAGCCTTATTCAAAAACCATAAAGGAGTGAAATTTAGCTTAATAATATACTTTAGCCAATATATAAAAGCTATTACCTTTACAACGTGTAAACCATACAAAGCATTATTAAGGAGATGTATTGCATTCTTTTTTTTTTTTCATACTAAGTCTTCAAAATCCCATGTGTATTTTATACTTACAGCACATCTCAAATCAGACTAGTCACATTTCAAGTGCTCAATAGTCACAAGTGGCTAGTGGCAACTGTATCAGACCACATAGCTCTAAACAATGTTCCACTTCATTTTTTAGAAATGTCTATCTGACGGAAACCCTAAGAAATGCTGCAGTTGTCAATCATTGATGAGCAGCTGGCACTGATCAAGATTTGATTTCGGGATACCCTGAATAACCCTGCTTTATCATTTGCCCATTTGTAATATGGGGAGAAGGAGCAAACAATAGTTGTCTTGGTAATTTATTGCTACAAAACAAACCACCCCAAAACTTAGTGACCTAAAACAGCAACCATGCATTTCGGGCTGAGAATGACCTGGGTGGCACTTCTATTAGTCTGAGCTGGGCTCAGTTACATAGTTGCAGTAAACTGGAGGCTCTGCCAGGGAGAGAAGATCCACAATGGCCTCTCTCGCAGTACTAGGGCCCGATACTGGCTGGGGCTCTTGGTGCACATGGTTTCTGGTCACTCAGTAGTCCAGTCCCGGCTGCTTCACTTCACATGGCAGTGGAATATTTCAGAAGGTAAAGGCTGAGACTGTAAAGCTTCTTGAGGATAGGCTCCTAAGCCAGTACAGCATCACTCTAGCAAGGTCACAAGTGTAGTGACTTGAATGAGTGGGGAAATAGACTCTACTTCTTGATGGGACAGCCTGGAAAATATTGTGTCTGCATTGTTTATCCAACTTTACAGAGATATAATTGACACACAACATTGTGTAAATTTAACGTGTACAATGTGGTTGATTTGATACATTTATATGTTGTGAATTGATTACCACCACAGCCTTAGCTAGCTGTCTCCACTCGGTCACGTGGTTACTATTTCTTATGATACAGCATTATTAACTGTAAACACCATGCTGTACATTGTCTCCAAACTTGTTAATCTTGTAACTGGATATTTGTATCTGCATTTTTAATTTATCCCAATAATACAGTCATAAATTACATTTCGTAGATTTTAAGCAAAGCACAGATTTGAGTTTCAAAGTAAGGGCCACTTTGCTCGGCAGCTTATAAACTTGCTTTCCACGCTAAACAAAATGCTTTTATATTTCCTTCTACAGCCAAAGAAAGTGAAGGATCCTCTCATTAAGAAAAACAACACTTACGCTCCAACAGCAACCAGCTACACCCCTAATTTGGCCAGGGGTGACCCCGGCTTAGCCACCATTGCTAAAAGTGCAACCATTGAACCAAAAGAAGTCAAGCCGGAAACAAAACCACCGGAACCCAAGAAAACCTTTAACAGTGTCAGCAAAATTGACCGACTGTCAAGAATAGCCTTCCCTCTGCTCTTTGGAATCTTTAACTTGGTCTATTGGGCGACATATTTAAACAGAGAGCCTCAGCTAAAAGCCCCCACCCCACATCAGTAGGTCCTTTATTCATAGTCAGTTGTTCAGTCCTCTGCACTGGGAATTGCTTTCTGTTCCCAACTCGGTAATTCCCATCTGCTTTATTGCCTCTGTCTTAAAGAATTTGAAGGTTTCCTTGTTTCCATAATTCATACAAGAACAGCAGACCCCTGTCTGGCAGTCCAGAGCAGAGCAGAGTATACAGCTGAGAGACAGGATTCACAGAGAGGGAGCAAGAAGGCAAAATCGCGACAGAAGGAGACAGAATGAAAGAAAGAGGAGAGGAGGGGGGGAGTAGGTCCAAAGGTATCAGGAAAAGTAGAAGAAAAATAAAACTGAGCTATCACTCCAGGTCATTTGTAGATACATATTTCCAAATACTCTTAAAAGAAGATACTGTATATGTCAAAAAATATTTTTATGTGAAGGTGTTTAAAAGAATAAATTATGAATGTTTGATGCAGAACAGATTTTAAAAATCCATGTCTTTATTGCACAAACGACAGCGTGCTTACATTTTTGTTTTGTTTTAAAACCGATGTCTAGCTTTAACATTTTGTTTCCAAAGCTGAAGATCCCCATTCTTTCTCCTTTTAAAAATGCCTAATGCATTATTTTCTTGGTAAATGCTATTTTAAAATTCATGGGAGTTGCATAGGCAAAGGTGCACATCCTCACTATAGAGCACATTTAGTCCAATGGAGAGAAATGCTTTAAATAGGCTACTTCACTCTCATCGGAGCTTTTACCTCAAGCCTCGATGAGGAATCATCTTAGCAGAGACATACACTCAAGAAAAACCAAAAAAAAAAAAACCATTAAATAAAATAAAACAATTAAAAAAGATTCCCTTTCATACCCTGTCTATATCCACATAGCACATGGGTCCAATAATCACTTGATTCTCATTATGAAGATGTTTTTAGAGGGGCAAAAATATTTTGCAAGCTCTAGAATTGTTGAATGTATTATTTTATATAACAGTACATTAAAAGCTTTAGATTGATATTTATGACCAGTAAACAAAAATAGAATATATAAATTCTATATGTAAATATACAGCATGAGATTGTACATTTTTTACTTTTTTTAAAGTTCTGTTCTTAAAACGTTGTGTAGGACTCACCGCTCTTAGCTGTTAGAATGTTGTTAAGTGCTGTGGAAACACCTTTAGAGCCTGCATTTAAGACCAGAATAGCCTGTGGGAATCAGAAGGAACTTAAACTATTTGGGTATGAAATCCACTTATGTAGAGAAAGCTTATAATTTCAAACTGTTGTCTGGTATACAGTAGTATGTCAGTTGTTATCTGCTCCAATCATGCCACATTTCCCTATTTTAGGCTCCTATAATATAGAAAGAAAATGGAAAAGCATTAGTGGGCGCTAGAAGATCAACTGTATATTATTACTATCTTTGCTGACACCAACTATTTCAATAAGTGTTGTACCACATGTAGCATCGAATATAAAAGTTCATGAAAGAATGTACAGGAAATAACTTTTATTGAGTAATATTATTACATTTCGTTTATACTGTAGCAATATATTTGTAGGTATACTATGTAAGGGCTTTAACTACAAGAGGTCCATTAATACTCCCTATGAAAATTCTAGTCTGTTTCATTACTTCCCGTATGTTTTAGAGATAAATATTTACGCAGAAGGTATTTTTGAAGTCTCCTTTTGTCTGATAGAGCTTCAGAGATATTTAAAATTAGTGTTCAGAATCCATAGTTCACAGTCTACACACATTTAGAATACTACAACATAAACTTGTCAGCAGAATTGCCAAATAAGACAGTTGGGATCCATACCCAAGCTTTGAGCAATGTTTTTCTCAAAAAGCTGCTATCCAATGATATAGGAAAATACGTGGTTTGTGTTTTCCTAAACAAACTCTGGTTTTCTTTCTAAATATGTTTTATTGTTTAATTTGGTCCTGCCTAAATTCGATGAGCTAGGCCAATGAAGGCTGAACCAAGGATGCTACATCCTCTGGTATCATGTGTAGATATCATGTATAGATAATAAAATAAAATATGGCTCCAACTTCTGTGTTGTTGTTTATCTTGTTATTTTTCGGCGTTAACCTAATGTGTTTATTATAAGCATTTTACCTTCCAGACTCCTCATGGCTAACATTTGGTCTGTATTTTGCTCATTAGATGTGAATATTTCTTCTTAGTCTGCTTTCTGCTATGCAATGACTGCATTTCTATCATTTCTTAGTTTGTTAGTATATGTGGATAGTATCTATTGTATAAATTGATTGCACAATTTATCAAAGACAAATTATTCTGTGTAGCTTTTCTACAGTGCTTTGCTAAACCATGTAATATTAGTTAAGTCTTCCTTGAAAATAAAGACACTCTTATAGAGGACAGTTCCTGTTTACTCCCAGGAAAATTTTTTAAAAGATGACACTGAATGTTTATTGCACCTTAGTGCAGTGCAGTGGCAATAAAACCCAACATGAATCGAGGTTGTTTATGGCAGATGCATGTATTGCTTTACAGAGTTTAGCAAAAGCTCTTAATTTTATGTCATACTGTATTCTATTATAATAATAAAGCTAACATTATTCAATAACAAAATGGAATGCTTGACTCTCTTTTCATATTATTATTATTATTTTTTAAAGATTTTATTTTCCCTTTTTCTCCCCAAAGTCCCCCAGTACATAGTTGCATATTTTTAGTTGTGGGTCCTTCTAGTTGTGGCATGTGGGATGCTGCCTCAGCATAGCTTGATGAGCGGTGTTGTGCCTGCGCCAAGGATCCGAATGGGTGAAACCCTGGGCCGCTGAAGCAGAGCGTCTGAACTTAGCCACTGGGCCACGGGGCCTGCCCCCTCTTTTCATATTATTCATGGGACCTACCATTGCCTGTTTTAAAACATTTTCGGGTAGGAGCACCTCAAAGTGCCAATTGCGAGCAGTAATCTAGGCTGCTTAGAAGATTTTTGAAGTTGTAGCAATAGTATGATCCTAAACTATGATTTTAAAAGAATTACTTTTAAAAACACCTGGTATCTGGTGTTACTAGTATCATTTCAACTCAAAATTGGTAAAGCATAAATAGAGTAGAATAAAAATGCTGAAATGCTAGTAGAGTTTGCTTGTATCTATTGTTAACACAGTCAATTTGTTGTCGGATCTACTCCGCAGACTCTGATTTAATTGTTTTGGGGGAGGGCTCTGAGTACTATAATTTTAAAAGCTCCCCCGGGACATCCTGAATTTCTTAGTGTTTCTTTAACCACAAAGTCAGATTAAAGTGCGAAATATTTCTAATTACTCAAAGGACAATAGAAAAATCACTGCAATATCATTTGCGCCTATCAGGCATAAAACCGTACCTGGTTTCTAGAGACAAGACCACATGAAGCAAAATCTTTCTGTGTCAGATGGTGGCAAGGCCAAAAGAAATTATATTTCAACAAATAAAGCATGTATCTTCCTAAAAAATGATTCAGGACCTAGAAAAATTGATAACTTTAAAATCTTCCAACCAAATGAATTATTTAATTCAAATACAACTGCCCATGTAAACTACCTGAGCCATCATGTTCATTGATTTCTTAGCTCTCATTCAAATGAATGTAATAAATGATGATTATTTTGGTTATCAAACTGCATTCATGTCAAAGTTCACCATAATAATTATCAAAGGAATCAAAATAAGAATGAACTTGGCATTGCTGCTGACCATCTGTTTGAACTGCATTATACCTGTTCATTAAGACCTTCTGTTGGAGTTTTCTAAAATCTACCCAGCTGGTGACCAACAAGAAAGATCGTGTGACTTGATTACAATATAGCTAGAATTCAGTCAAATAAATTAACTCCAAATGTTAATTTCATTTGCTTAAACTAAGTTAAACTAACATTTGCTGAGTCTCTACTCTGTGTTAAGTATTGTGCTGGATGAAAGGGATGTAGAGACTAATATTTCATGGCCTTTTTTCTTAAGGAAAATCACAGGTCTGATGGAGGAGGAAGACAGAGAATCAGGCAAAGGTAATAATGTAAATATTGTGAGAAAAGTAGAGGATGCTCAGTGCCACGTAATAGGAATACCTTGCCACTCTTCATAAGGTTGGATCATTGAATCTGGAGGAACTAATAATGTCCAAGATGAAACATGAAATACAAGAGGAATTGAAGTGGTTCTGGACCACAAGTCAGTGGGCTTGGGATATACTGCCAGCCCTGTGAGTTGTTAGCCATTTAACTTCTGGCTAAGTATTTGAGACCTCTCAGAATCCTTCAGCTACTGCGGTAGGTACTGAGATGACAGAGATGAAGGTGACAGTACGCTCTTGGAAAGTTTATAATTTTGTAGAGATCCAAATGAACCTCAAGTTATAATAATGTAAACAGGAAGTATAACTGCAAATAAATGTACAAGAGATAGGGGATTTATGGAAAGCTAGCTGAACTAGGGTTTGAAGGATGATTCAACATTTATCAGGCACTTTAGTGATGGGGATGGCTGCTGGTGATAAGGGACGGACTTTTCATTAAAAGATAATAACACATTAAAACTTGCCTCAGAGAGTCTCAAAGTCTGCTGCGGGAAAACAAACATATATGTGTGAAGTAGACCAAATACGACACTAAGGGAAGCATCGGGGACTGCGGGAAACGGTACATGCCTGCTCTCTTTAGCCTCAGCTCTAGCTATTTGGTGCGATGTGGGGAAAAAGGGCTGTGTATTGCTATATATTCTAATGTTACCAAGAAAACCCTTGATTTTAAATTCTTCTTAACTACAATTTTGAGATTAGTCTGTTTGTCAAACATAATGCATGAGCCAGTTAAATTTGGTTTCTGAGCAACCAATTAGTGAACTCTTTTTTCAGACTGTCTACATGGATTCATGCACTCATTTGATGCTCATTAATTGAGCAGCTCTACTAAGTTTGGTGTTATGATTATTTCACAGAGAAAGGGAAAGTTGTCCTCACTATTAGTTAGCAAACTTCAAAACTCTATTTGAGAGAATGCTGATTACTTAGAGTTTTCAAGGCCACATTGTTTTTCAGCAAAACATTTATGGTCTAAAGAGAAGTCAAAGTTTCCTCGGTGCTGTAAAATATTAAGATTATTTTTGCTTCTGGTTGATAATTTACCTTTTTTTCTCTAACTATAACATGTAGCACATGTTATTATGGAAAAGATTATTTTCTCATTACTAGTCCATCAAAGTAGAATTATGCATATTACCTTCTTTGAGTCTACCATGGGCAGTACAGTTATAAAAGAAGAAATTCATACGTGTCTATTGATTTGCCTAAAACGCTGTCTAAGTAAGTGATGTTGCCAGATTTTAAAAAAAATTGTACTTCATTCTAAAGCTGATACCTTTAACACTCATCTTTTTAAAAAAAATTACACTGGATCTCCTCAACTAATGGCCTATTTATTTTTTAATTAATAATCTTATAAAATATTACAAACAACATAGAGAATAGTCACTTCATGTCAAAAGCAAAATTCATTCTTAATAAGCTGGAGATGATGAGGGTCCCACCATGGGTGCTTTGGTACCCATTGTAGCAGAAAGAGCATGGTCACTGGAGCCAGAGATCTCACTTTAAATACTGTCTTGGCCCATTGGACAGTTCCTTCTGATGCTCATTTATGCTGGACATAGGGATAACAGTAATTAATGTGCATATTTCTAGTATGGCAGAGTAAGGACCTGAGCAAATCCAGTCCCCGAAAGCAATGATGAAATTGACAGATTTTGTAAAACAATAATTTCAGGATTCTGGAAACCAACCAATGCCATACAACAAAGTTAGGAGTATTAAAAAGAACTTTTCTAAGAATGTTTATGTGTAATGTGTTAACATGAAATTACACTCATGACCTCTTCAGCTCCATTTTTCCAATAATACTACCAGTGAAGGATAAGCTGTGTAAACAAGAACCTTCACCATTGGAGAATTCTTACTTAATTTGGGGCAAAGCTTGCAAAAGTCCCATACCCATGGATGCTGTTGGAAACAGTAGCAATCTTGTAGGCAAATGAATACAAAGGCCAATGCTAAAGGTAATCAGAAGTTGCAGTCCTGATTAAAGCAAAGGATATACCGGCAGAAGAGTCAGAAATGGAAATTTAACAGGAAGATGAGGAAAATAAGGCATCCATAGTGTGGGCTGACTTCAAAGCAGTATAAGTGTGTTCAAAGAAGGAAAATGCTATGTTTAGCTAATAAAGAAAAGTATCATGAGAATGATACATTAAATACAGAATCTCAATAAAGAGACAGACATCATAAAAAACGTAAATCTAAAGGGAAAATCTGGACTTCGAAATCAGAATAATTGAAGTGATAAAGTTACTAGAGAAGTTCAAGAGCAGATCTGAGATGTTATTTTAGTCTTTGCACACAGTATCAATGTTATCCACAGCCTATGTTTATCAATTCATTGGTTTTTATTCAGAAACTAAAGTAACAATACATGGAGGTGAGCAAGTAGGGAAGACTGAGGATGTAAATGATGAAGTATGGCTTTACTAGGGAAAGTCTATAACTTTATTGTCAATGAGAAGGAATTCAAAGTTTCATTGAAATAGATCTTGGGGATCTATTTCAATAACTGTAATAAATTCAACCCACAAATGGAAAAGTGAGTATAAGTAAAATGAAGAAATAAAATTCAATGAACCTGTTAAAATGGAGGTTTTTTCTTACCTAATAAAACTCAAATAGTCTTGAAAATTAAACTGTTTTTTCCTTTAAAGAGGAAATTCAATTTCAGACATCATAAATGAGACTATACCCTCCTCTCTATGTTATAACACAGCTATTTGCAGGTCAAGCAGTAATATTTGCTCCTACTGGTTGTAACTGTTTCTACTTTGCCCATTAGTTCTAGTTTTCAACTGCTGTAAGAGCAGGGAAATGTCTGTGGATATTATAATTATTACAAATTTTTACAATCTTGAAAGATGAGATAGCGTTTATGCTCAGAATGATGTAGTTTTAGAGGGCAGCAAATGTGCATACCGTAATGAAACACTGCCTAGATGTTCACAACATTAAAAGTTGTGAAGACACATTGTTGAATAGAATGTGAATTTCTGGCATCACCATTGTCTTAGGGTGAAGGGTGCAACAAGGGTCTCTTCAAAATCCTGTAGGGCTCTTCTCTCTAACACACTTATTCAAGTACAATAATAGAAACGTTTAAAATTGTTTTTATTAATATTGGTGATTCTGTGTTCCTTAGCCCTCCTATTTCTGTGCAGACTACCACTGAGAGTTGGTGAATTGACACGTGGGAACTGAATCGACTTACTTGGAGGGCAGTTATCCACATGTAAAGTTCAGCTTCTTCCCTTCCTGGCCACTGCAAAAAAAGAAACAAACAGAATTAACATACCAAAACTGTTTTTAAATTCAAGCCCTAAGTAGGACTTATTAAAGAAGTAGTCTCAGGAATATTTTTGATTCAAAAACTATTTTCTTGAATAAGAGATTATTCAAAGGTAAGATTAAAAGTCATGTGTGGCCCAAAGAAAAGGAACTATGTTTCCTCAACAAATTTTGCACAGTGCCCCAGGAGAAAGTTCAACCTTGAGGTTCAATCATATCTGTGCATTTCATGGATGTTAAATAGAACCTTCCCTAGGAAAACAAACCATTTTATGACCTACCAGTGATAACAACCACTAGTTAGTAGATCCCGGTAATGCATTGCCTTCTCAGTGTTCTCACTCTATCACTTTCATATGTTACCTTATTAATTCTCATATCCTTGTGAAGTAGTGATGGCAATTCTCATTTTACATATGAGAAAACTGAGGCTTAAAAAAGATTATAGAACTTACTTACATTGTTGTGTAGCCATAAGATTGTTGTGTGACTATAAAATGCTGAACCAAGATTAGAAACAGGATTGGAACTAGGTCACTTTTTATGAGCTTAAATGGACTTGAAAGATTATCTGAATTAATTCTTTGTAAATAAAGAATAATGGAAGTCATAATGGGTAAGCTTCCTACTAAAGGTAGATTCAAGACTGTAGTATGCACTTTTTGAATTCCAATAAGAAATAAAAATACAAACCGGGTTCTTTTATGTTGAACTTTCCATTGTACTGTCTTAAGCTATTACACTTTATAGAGAAGAAGAGAGCTATTTAACCTAAATGGTAGCAAAAGAATGTTTAGTCCAATCAAGACATTGAAGGTTATGGGTATTATAAGAAATTCATTCATTGAGCAGGTATGTGTTTTGTGTTGATATGTGACAGAAAATGCACTAGACACCGGGAATACAAGGATAATTATAGTGTGGGCTCTCCTTCTAGGAACACTTCTCCCTTTACGAACACCAAAGGAGCGTACAGAGTAATAGAATAAAGAGGGCTTTACAGGAACATATATGAGGGGAAATGTCATGGGTTGAATGATGACCTACAAAAAGATATGTCTATATCCTAAGGCCTTGAAGCTGTGAATATAACCTTATTTGGAAAAAGGTCTTTACAGACATAATTAAGTTAAGGATCTCAAGATGAGATCGTTCTGGATTATCTAGCCCTAGACGCAATAACTAGGCTTTATAAGTGAATACAAGAAAACCATAGGGAGATTTGACACAGACAGAAGAGGACACAGAGAAGAGAAGGCCATGTGAAGACAGGCTGAGAGGGAAGTGGGATTCCTGACGCCACCAGGAGCATGAGAAGACAAGATATGATTGTCTCTCTATAGTCTTCGAAGGGAGTGTGGCCCTGCTGACACTTTGATTTCTTACTTTTGGCCTGAACAACTTTGAGGAAATAAATTTCTATGATTTTAAGCCACCAAATTTGTGGAAATTTGTTACAACAGCCCATATATGGATTTTCCTAGACCTGGAGGAAGAGGTGTTTTCTCTAAGTGGATGATTTTTGAAACAGATCTGTCATTAAGGTCCTCATGTTTCAGTGATCTAAATAGTCAATAGGTATAGATCTTTCTTTTATCATCAAGTAAGAGTTAAGAATTCTAATTTAAGAAATTTATAAATTATCTATTAAGGGATTCTGAGTCTTGAAGTACTGATGACTGTGATTATGAAACATGGTATATTTCTAAGGTTTTATCACAGTAATACATAACATTAATAATCTGTTTAATGGTGTATAATAGTTATTCCAAATGGTATCATTTGAAACCAAATAATTAATTCTTCTAAATCGAAAAGCACACAAGAAAGTATTATTTGTAATAAGTTTAAGCATTTAACAAGAATGCAGCAGAAAAAAAATGTTATTTTCTACATAAACCTCTGTCTCACTGGGAGGGAAATAGCGTCTTTTGACCAAACTAGCATACTCATTATCCTCCTTGTTTTCATTATCTTAGTCATCACCCAAAAAGCCTTCATTTACTAAAATCCTAGGTCATGGATGGTGATGAATAAAAATATCAACATAGAAGTATTGTTAACTTGTAAGAAAAAAAGAAAAGTAAAAAGATTATAAATAAATCCAAATGGATCATATTTTTTATTGAGTGCATAATGGTTTACATCAATGTGAGATTTCAGTTGTTTGTTATTTCTTGACTGTCACTACATAAGTGCTCCCCTTCACCCCCTGTGCTCACACCCCCACCTGCCTTCTCCTGGTAACCACTGAACTATTTTCTCTGCCCATGTGTTTGTTTATATTCCACGTATGAGTGAAATCATCTGCTGTTTGTCTTTCTCAGTATGGCTTATTTCGCTTAGCATAATTCCCTCCAGGTCCTTCTGTGTTATTGCAAATGGGATGGATTGGTCTTTTTTATGGCTGAGTAGTATTCCATTGTATATATATATACCACATCTTCTTTATCCAATCATCGGTCGATGGGCACTTGGATTGTTTCCGTGTCTTAGCTATTGTGAATAGTGCTGCACCAAACATAGGGGTGCATATGTTACTTTGGATTGTTGATTTCAAATTGTTTGGGTAGATACCCAGTAATGGGATAGCTGGGTCGTTATGGTAGTTCTATTTTTAGTTCTTCAAGAAATCTCCATACTGTTTTCCATAGTGGCTGCACCAGTTTGCATTCCCACCAACAGTGTATGAGGGTTCCCTTTTCTCCACACCCTCTCCAACACCAAATGGGTCATTTTTGAACATTTAAATACCAGGAATCACAATCACCTACATTAAGAATGAAAATTCAGGACATGGAATCTGAGAGCGACACCAAGGACAATAGCCTTATTTTGTAGATGAGGTCACTAAAGCACAGTGACATGAATTACCCTATTTGCACAGTTTATGGCAGAGGTAGTATCTGAAATGTGATATCAATTCCCCAGTCAGTGCTATTTTCAAGTTACCTTAATCACATTTATATATCTAAACCATGCATCAGCATCAATATTACTAAGACAACTGAAGCTTTATTGCAGGCACTGGATTAGGGAAAGGAAGCTAGATTTGGTCCCCTTATTTTATATGTCAACAAATTTCATATAATCACACTTCCTGTGCAAATAGTAGCCCAAATTACATTCAGCAGTCATGACTACCTGGAAGTTATTTTCTTGTCTTAAAAAAATAATGTGAAATCTCAATAAGTGACATTTTCCAATAAGTGAAACTAAGATATTACTAAATTCCCACCTCTACCCATTGAAAACCCATAGAAGGGTTTCCAGTCAAAACCCAGGTCTTATCTCCCAATGCCAAGCCAGGCTACTACGGGATCATTTGTTTGAACTACACCTCACTGTCAAGTCTTATAGAGGTTTATGGTTCTTTTATATGGTCTGTCAAAAGTAAAAGTTATAATGCTAACAATATCGTTAACATGAAAAACATTATCTAAACTACACTTGATAGAATATAAATATTATACTCATCAGTAAAAACTACTGGGCCTTTTTCCTCATAAAAGGCCAATTTACTGAGCAGAGGGCATGATAGACAGAATAAATTTAAAAGAATAAATTCCTTTGTTATTTTCTTTTGGAAAAGAGGACGGTTTGTGGTAAGCATTTGAAACAGGCCTTGCAGATAGGTAAGTCTCATGTAACTAACACCTACCTTCCTTTCTCCTCCTTATGAAAAAAACCTGACTGGATATTCACATGCAAAAGAATGAAATTGAACCTCTATCTGGAGAAGAGGGGACTCCTGGGAATGTCAATTGTATAGCCACCAAGAAAAACAGTACGGAGGTCCTCAAAAGATTAAAAATAGAACTACCATATGACCCAGCAATCCCACTTCTGGTATATATTCAATGAAATTGAAATCAGGATCTCAAAGGAATATTTGCATTCCCACGTTCCCTGCAGCATTATTCACAATAGCCAAGACCTGGAAGCAACCTAAATGTCCATGGACAGATAAACGGATAAAGAAACTATAGTATTTACATACAAAGACTATTATTAAGCCTTGAAAAAGAAGGAAATCCTGCCATATGTGACAACATGGAAACTGGAGGACATTAAAATAAGTGAAATAAGCCATACACAGAAAAGCAAATGCTACCTTACCCCAGTTATATCAGGAATCTCAAATAGTCAAACTTACAGGAGCAGAGAAGAGAGTGCTGCTTGCCATAGCCTAAAGGAAGGGGGAAATGGGGGGAAGTTGGTCAAAGGGTACAAAGTTTCAGTTACACAAGATGAATAAGTCCTAGAGATCTACTGTATAGCATAGTGCCTATAGTTAACAATGCTGTATAGTACACTTATTTTGCTAAAAGGCTAGATCTTATGTGTTCTTATCAGAAAATAAATCAATAGATTGACAGATTAATAGATAAATAAACAGTATCAGTAGGAAACTTTTGGAGGTGATGGATATGTTCATGGCATTGATTGTGGTGATGATTTCACAGGTGTATACTTATCTACAAACTCATCAAGTTGTATACATTAAATATGTACAGAATTTTGTATGGCAATCATAGTTCAATTAAGAAGTTTTTTAAAAAATTAAATTAATAAGTACAATGAAGAATATAAACCAGAGTAGGTAACACCCATAGTGGTCGAGGATGAGCTCTGTGGGAAGTCAACATATGTTCTGAGAGATGAATGACGAGAAGAAGCCAGAATTGGTCCAAGTCAGAGGGAAGGCCCTTTTGCTGGAATAAGTCGGTTGAAATTCTAGAAGATAAAGTACACATGCTGAAGTATTGTGGGTGAGATGTAGAGTTATAAGAGGTTCTGGACACGTATACAGGGGCCATATCCTGGACAGAGTTGTAGACCATAAATAAGAGGTTGGATTTAATTCTAGGTTTAATAAGAAGCTTTTATAGTTGTCAAATGCTAGTTACCAGGCTGATTTGTCTGAATCAAAAATTCATGTCCTTTAAACTCTAACAATTCCATATACCATACCTGTTTCCATAAGAGAGCCATTAAAAAAAATAACCATATAGAGTTGATTTTAAAATAGATAAGAATTGACTTAGGGAAAAAATATCATTAGCACACACCAAGTATTTTTTAGGAAAAAAGATGAAAATAAAGCCTATTTCTCCAAATAGGAAGAATAGTTGGGAAATACAACAAAGAGATTATGGGTCTGCCAATAAAATCTCATTTTCCAGGAACCAAAATCTAAATAGCATGTTTTCTTCTTGAGTATGTATTAATGTGAGTTTTATTTGTTTCCTATTGATTGGCTAATGCCTGGGAGGGATGAAAATATGGAAAATTGTAGGTACAGATTGGAATTTGTTGTAAGCTTAGATATGTAAAGAAAGACTGCCAACAGTAAATTAGAAATGGCTGCATGAATAATAAGTGATAGATGAAGCCACTCTCTGTAGCCTGCTGTCCTCACCACCCAGCACCCAGGTCTGGTTTCATTCACTGACATTATCTTTCTCAGCTTTGTAGGCATTTGGAGGCCCCTGGTCTGTAACATTGTGCACATTGCAATGGAAACTGAGCTGTCAGATTTTTTGATACAGTGCCTTCTTCATATATCAGTATTTAACTCTCCTTATTATTATTATTTGGGGAAATAATAACTATGTATATGTGTATGTATATATATGTGTGTAGTGTCTTTTTTATCTTTCTCTGTCTCTCTTTCAAAACAGAGAGACAGAGAGAGAGAGGAATTCAATCAGACACACACATATATATATCTAGTTATTATCTCCCCTAAACATTCCCTCTTATTTGCAGAACCTGGTGAAGAGAGGGCAAAAAGCATAACAAAGATGGTGAGCACATGTTTTTTGGTCTAGAATTATAACAAGCCCATAGGTGATCTTGATTCTAAATGAAACTTCTCATGAGCTAATGACTTCTTGTGGTGCCAATGACACCTACATTTTTTAAAATAAAGAAAGGGCGAATTTTATATATTGGCATCCCTGGCTTTCAGGTACCTGTTTGTCTTTGTTGTTGCCAAAGGTTATTGGGACAAAGCAGAAATGACAGATTGTCTGGAAACCATAAGGCTGCTAGCAGCCCACGGCAGTCCAGGCAGCACCAGGGAGCAACCTTCCAGACTGCCAGGCCCTGTGCTCTTTAATCAGGACTGCTAAACGATGCAGGTGGTGTGGAGATTGGGGCATCCTAGTGTAACGCAGGAGAAAGAAGTGAATAGTCCCTTCCCACCTGGTCCATTTGGCTCTTCTTCTTTCAGTACAAATGTCTACAGGAGCAAAGGAGACCTGCTTTTCAGGAGAGGTGAAATTTCTTCTTTTCATCCCTAAGAATAAAAAATAAATACAAACCTAAGAAAAAAATAAAACAAAACAACAAGAGCCTGTTTGTCAGAAGCAGAAAAGGGCAGAAATACCTACTAGGCCAAAGATTTCCATGCATGTTGCAGACAGAATGTGTGGTTTTCGCCTTTCCCTGCTCTGGAGAGGACTGTCTCCTGAATGGGCTCGGTCAAGTCCCTGGACCAAAAAGTAACCTCCCTGTGAACATTTGCCTTACAGGGTACACCTCAACCACCCCAAAGTCTTCTTCAACCTTCAAGGCAGAACTTTTATTTTAGATCGATTTCTAATTCTTGTTTCCTCCCATGTAACTGCAGGTTTGTCTTCCGTTACTCTCTTCACCTGCAACCCAGCCTTCATTTGCTTCGCCTGCCACCCACAGCCTCAGGTTGTATCTGCCTACTCCCACACCTGCCCTGGGTCCTGAGATTCTTACTGGCCAAGAGACTCACTCTGGAGGCATCCAACAGGTAAAATCAACATTACCCTAAAGGCAAAGTGACCGTGTTGTTGAGTCACCCACAATCCAGCTCAAATTAACTCCCAATACTGTGCTCTTAACCTCAACAGAATTTCACTAAAACCACAAGCAAAATGGTGAATAGAAGGGACGAAATGAGGCACTATGAGTTTAGAGGTGTGTGTGTCAGTTTGAGCTCAGGAAATTAGAGAGGAGTGCTACTACAGCTACCCCAAATGAGTAGGTAAAGTTTGAACAAACCTATCAGAAGTAGTAAGCCGAAAGAGAGAGAATCCAAGGAAAAGGTGCCAGTTTAGAAACAACTGGGGCATCTTGTGAGAACACTGAGAAAATGGGCTGTTTAAGCCATTTTACTTTTAAATGGGAAAGCAATAGAGGGAGCTTGCATTGTAAGACAAGGTTCTAAAATCACGTGCTTTGATGTCTGCATTATTTCCATTCATGACAGATCTCATAAAGTGCAGTGTTTAGGAGTATGGATTCTCCTTTAGAGAGACCAAAATTCAAATTTCCTCTGGCACAAATTGTCTGTATGAGCAAGGGTAAACTCCAAATCCTGATTTAGAATGGGAATATTATTTTGTAGCTTCCAGATTGATTGAAAAAAAATGAATGAGGTCATGCATGGAAAAACTAAGTAGAATGCCTAGCAGATAGAATTATTCAGGAATTATATTATTATTAATTATTCAGTTATTCAATAATTTTTTGGAACATCTATTAGGTTCCATTTGCTGTGCTGGTCACTAAGGGTACAAGGATGGGTAAAACTGAGTTCCTGTTCTCACCTCATTATCTATTGAAGAAGAGAGTTAACGAGCAGTTCCAATACCATTTCATACATAACATCGATAAGGTCAGAACAAAAGCTCTGGGTCTGCTGCAGTGGAGGGAGCAGCCCCTGGGGCCGAGGGGCTGAGCTTACCTGATTCGTGCCTGGGAGGTCAGGTAAGTCTTCCAAGACGTAGAAGCAATGAGCTGACGAGATTGAGGGAGGATCTTCGAAGCAGAAGGAACAGCAGGTGCAGAAGCCTCACAAATAGTTCAGAGTGGCCCAGCCAAACGGTTCACCTGGAACACACCCAGCCAGGGCAGGAGATGGGGCTGGAGGGTTTCCCAAGGACCTGCCTTTTGTTCAGCACTGACCGGAGAGGGGATGGTGGAGGATGTCACCTTCTGTGTGAAATCACAAGGAGAAAGAAGAGGGAGATGAGTCCTCATACAGTCTGCAGTAATAGTTAAAGACGTGGACTTTGGAGACACAGAGGTTTAGTATTTTGCTTGTTTGCTTTTTGTTTGTTCGTTTTTCGGTAAGGAAGACTGGCCCTGAGCTAACATCTGTTGCCAATCTTCCTCTTTTTGCTTCGGGAAGATAGTCCCTGTAGCAGTCATCCTCTATGTTGCATGTGGGACGCTGCCACAGCATGGCTTGATGAGCCATGTGTAGGTCTGCACCCAGGATCTGAACTCGCGAACCCCGGGCCACTGAAGTAGTGCATGGGAACTTAACCACTATGACACAGGGACAGCTTAGTTTTTACCTTTGTGACTCTGATAAAGTTAACTGTAGGAAACCTCATTTTCCTTATCCATAAAATGGGGACAATTTTTCTCACAGAGTTACCACAGCAATTAACTAAAATAACGTGAATGAGCAATTAGCTCAGCTCCTCCCCTGTAACAAGGACTCTGTATTTACTGGCTCTGCTTGTCACTGATTGTTTTATTAATGATAATAACTTTGGCTTAAGAGTGTCGGGAACAGTTCCAAAGCCATGCCTACTGCTGTCACCACCTCTGCTTTGTGTAAATAAGACGTAATCATCTACAAAATTTATATTGAGAAAAAGAAAACTTAACCTTGAAAATGGAATGCCAGATTACAAAAGAGGTGGAATTAAAGAAAATCTTGCTTAAAATATCGTCCAGGATACTTTGGTCTCTTGTCCATGTTTCCTCTTTCTCCAGACCTTCTTCACTCCCCCAGTTCGCCTCTCCACTATCTTCCATGATCCAAGTCCTACCCGCATTCTCTGGACTGTCTTCATCCCTGGACTGTAGGAAGTAAAAGAAAAGGTTTTGCAAAAAAGTCACAGTGGGATGGGTAGCCCTTTATAACATGGGGCCCTCCTCGCTTCAACATAGATGATTGTATCAAAGCTTGAAAACTGACACAAAGTTCTTTCAGGAGATTTGGAAGTTGAGTCACGTAAATGTTATACTTGAACTAAAATGTCACGATAGAAATATCAGCTAGCACTTATTAATTTCTTATTATGTGCCAGGTATTGTCTACTAACTTTACCATGTTAGTGTGGTATGATCCAATTATTCTATTTTACTTATTTAAAAATGGAGGGACTAAAGTAAATTGATCAAGTCATCACAACTAAGTGATTTTATTAATTCCAAGTCTTCGATTTAAAAAGAAAACTTAAATTCGATTATGAAAACTGAAAACTCCAGACCAGAAACTAGAAAAAATAATTTTCTTGCTGATTGATTGGTGGGCATTCTTTGGTAAGCCCTCTTACCCTCTCCAGCCGTTGACTTCCAAATCTGTAAAGTGAATAGGTACATCTGAGACATCTTAATTTTATCTTGTATAATTTTACATGAACCCCCCCATAGATTTCTCAAACTGGCATTTTCTACATCTCCCTGGGAAATTCCTGTAAACATTTAATTCAAAAAAGCAACTAGGGGATAATAGATTTTACCAGCATATGGATGGAAAATACCTATCACTCCTGTTCACACTCCCTCATTCTTCTTTCAAGGCAGATATTGCTAATCAATCACCATGCTCATTCATGCCAAAGCTGGATGAGGCCTCATTATCCCAGTAAAAATCAGAATTGACATGTAAGATAAAACGTATTTGTCAGCACATATACATGGTGTTGAAATGCTCCCCTAGAAAAAAGCTGCAGATTTCATAAGCAGCACTTTGAAATACAAAGTTTGCAATTCTAAAGCCAAAATGTCCTCCTTATTATTATTTTTTGCACTCCTTGGATCCCGTTGTCTTCATGGATCAAATCAAACCCCCGGTCCTTCCCATAGCTTTTCTTAGCAACCAGCACACTGATGTCTATTTTTTTTTTTTTTTTTTTAGTAGCCAGACTTACTGCCTGGACCTTGATTGTTTGGGGTGAGATTACACAATGTCTTGTAGAATTAAATGAGTTTTTCTTATGTTAATTCATTCATTCATTATTCAACAAATATTTGTTTTTATGTACTAGGTACTAAGCTTGGCACTATGAATAAAATAGGAAGAAGATAGACACAGACTCTACACTTCCAGAACATCCTCTTTCACAGCAGAGAAGCAGCAACTGAGAAGCATGATAAATGATTTATAGGAGCACACAGAAGCATCTTGGATATGGAGGAAGTCTTCCCGGAGAAAATGAAAGTTGAGTTCTAGAGGCTATGTAGGAATTAGAGAACTACAGATAAGAGGAATGAGGTTTCCATGGAAAGGGGACATGAAAGCCAGATGAGAAACAACTGGGGCATATTGTGAAAACAGTGAGAAAAATGAGCTGGGTGAATTAATGAAGCACAGAGAATTCATTAAGTTTCATATGAAAGGTGGGGAATTGTAAGAGATTAGGTTGAAGAACTATGAAGGGATCTATTAATAAATGTCCTTGAAAGTAATCAAAACCTACTATGGACAATGTTTTAGAAAACGAAGGAATTGACTGAACTGGTTAAGTCACATAATTGATGGAGAAGCTGTGTAGCCAGATCACAAAAAATACAGGAACTAAGAGAGTCCCAGGCATCTCAGTAGCAGGAACTCAGGACATTTTCTTTAGAGCTCAGTCATTGCATTGACTCAGCGCCAACTACCTGAGGTAGTTTTTGGCACTCTACTCTGGATTCAGTTTTTAGAAGAGTTGGATTGGTCTAGCTTAGGTCACGTTCTCACTCCTCGGAGAGACACTGTGGTTGACAGTTCTAGCAGAACACAGTAAAATGGGAGGGGTAATTTTCCCCAAAACACATATGCATGTGGGGTGCTATGTTGGCAAAGAAGCTGTAAGGAACAAAGAGCAACAAATTCAAGAGATGCTGTTATATCATGATGAGAAATTTGAATGCTAGCCAGAGGGCAGTGGGGTGACACTGAACACTTAATACAGGAGAAGGACATGAGCAGGTCTGTATTCCAGGAAAACCACAAGGAAGAACGAATTAGGAGTGGAGCATCCTGGAAGCCAGCAGGTGTATAAGTGTGAGATGATGGATGGTGACTTTTACAAAGAAAGTGGTAGGAGGGACAGAGGGAAGAAAACTGGTCCAAGAGATATTAATCCTGTAGAAGGAAAAAGGCAAAAGGAGTACTATCTGTACCATAGCAGCCAGCATATTTCCAGGAACAAAGCAGGAACTCAGCAGATATTTTTTGATGTCTACTGACTACAATGCACAACTCACGGGCTTAGTGAGTGCTTAGTAAATTTCAGCATCTGTATACATTCTATACATCACCATGTCTGCATTCTTTCAACTTGTTCTTCACTTTTCATCATCATTTATAATAATTACTTTTAATCCCATGATTTTGTAGTTTTGTTGCCTAATTATAAGTAAGTACACACTCTTTCATAAGGAGAATGCAGTCATTTCATTTGAAGGAAAATCTTCATCTGAGAAGAAAAGTGATATGCAGAAAAAATAAATAGTGTTCCAAACTTGCGGGCATTGCTTAAAATGCAAGAAAGTAGAAACTTTGGTAAGTGGATACGTAAGAGTAATTGTGATAAATGTCCTAAAAATGTAGGTTTATTAATGATGGTGGCTTAATGTTCTTTACCCATTTCTGAGAAAATATAAATAATTTCCTCTGCACATGGAATTTGACAGTAATTAATTGGAAGATACGGATGTTACTAAGTTTTGATATAATCTGACTTAAATTAATTAAATAATTTTACTCATTAAGTTAGAATAATGGTAGCCCAAATTTCAAATAGTTTTGTGTTTCTGGAATGGAGAGAGATGAGAAAGGAAAAAAGAAAATCACCAAATTTCCAAAGCAAAACAAAAATGAAAACATTCTAGGGACAAGGTTGCTGTGGCATGGCAATGTGAGTAGAGATTTGGGAGTTACTGATGAAAATCTATAGTCATCACCCTATACACCACTGTCACAAAAAAAAGAAAATGAGAAAGCAGAGCCAGGACTCAAGAGAGTTAGAAGTGAAATATAAATTAAATGTAATCATCCCACGTGTTACCACCCCTGCTCCTGCACAGCTCAAAAACCCATTTCAGCATAAACACAGAGCCGCGCTGTTCCATCTGTAACAACTTGACCTCAAAGGGCAAAAAAAATAGTCTATTTTCACAACTAAAGCTTACTCTTGATTAAGAAGATACGATTGTAAGGGCAATTTTGGCACGGTGTTGCAATTCAAATGAACTCTTCAAATTAAGAAAAATACCATCCATCAATCTTTCAGGAAAACTCTCCTTTTCTCCCTCTCTTTGTCTATTTCCTCTCCACTTCTCCATCTCTCTCTATCTTGTGTTTTAATTATTGAGATATAATTGCCATAATATTGTGTAACTTTAAGGTGTGTGATGATTGATTTGACACATTATATATTGTAATGTGATCACCACCGTAGCATCAGTTAACACTTCCATAAAGGCACATAATCATCATTTCTTTTTTGCGGCGAGAACATTTAAGATTTGGTCTTTTAGCAGCTTTGAAGTATATAATCCAGTGTTGTAGACTATAATCGCTGTGCTGTGCACTACATCTCTAGAACGTACCCATCTGGTTGCAAGTTTGTACCCTCTGACCAACATCTTCCCAGTTTAATGAAAGTAATCCAGAATCCAGAAGGAAAGTATGCAATACAAATAATGAAAAAACAGATACTCCTAAACTCTACATGGTTTAATTAAATTTAATTCCATTAGCAAAACTAAGTTCCATTAACTACTTATTGTTTAAAAATATTAATTTTGATTTATTTTCAAAAAGAACAACAGAGAGTCTTCAGCTTCTGGCCATAATGGAGTGACTGGGGTCAAATTTACCTTCTCATTGTAAAGGACTAGAAAACACAAAAGCCCACAGTATTCATACATTGGAGGACAGAGAGTAAGGACCATGAGCATTGAGAAAAGGGAAATAAATGAAGCGAGCCCTGTGATCACCCCTTATTTCTGTCTAGATGCAATTTCCTAACAGTCCAGGGGGGGTGGTCCTGATTGAGCACAGTGATCTTACTGAATTGATATGATGCTCAGCATCATTAATCATCCAGGAAAGGCTTATTAAAACCACAAGGAATACCACTACACATCCACCAAAGTGGCTAAAATTAAAAATATTGAAGGATGTGGACTCACCACACGATCTAGCAGTTGCTCTCCTAGGTATTTGCCCAAGAAAAATGAAAACGTATGTCCACATGAAGACTTGTACATAATCTTCATTGAAGCTTTATTCATAATAGCAAAAAAAAAAAGAAAGAGAGAAACCACCCAAACGTTCATCACCAAGTGAATAAACAATTTGTAATATATTTATTCAATAAAGCACTATATACAAACAAATGGAACAAAGTACTAATACACATAATATCATGAATGAAAGTCAGAAATAAGCTGAGTGAAAGAAGCCAGAAAGGATAGACTAGGTACTAGGCATGATTTCATTTACATGAGATTCTAGAAAAGAAAAATCTAATTGAGTACAGAAACCTGGTCCATGTTTTCCTGGGTCCAAGCACATGAGAGATTGATTGAAAAGGAGCTTCAGTGAGGTTAGACAGGTGAATAATTTCCTGTAATTTATTGAAACTATGCACTTTTGTTGTTTTTAAATTATACTTTAATACAGTTAATTCAAACGTAATAATGAAAAACCTAGGGAAACATATAACTAACAAGCATATGAAAAGATGCTCCACTTTACTAGGATTTAGGGAAATGCAATAATGTACCATAATCAAATTTACAAAAATTAAAACATCTGAGAACACCAACTGTGGATGGGGATGTGGAGATGGGCACAAAGGAGAGGCATATGAACGTGACAGTTTTTCTTACACTGGAACTAATTTATTTACTGATGTTGTCTGCTGGCCCCAGGAGCGCTGAAGTTTATAGTCCCACCTCTGAAATAATGAGACTTATTTTCAGCACAGGTTTCTAGCATATTTCACATTTACAGACTTACTTTACATACATGTGTACTTATCCTTGTAGTTTTATCAGATATGAATACTAATACTGAATTTACATTACTAAATAGTAATTTAAATGCTTAGTTCTTTCATTGTACTTAACATCAACTTCTTTTACTAGAATTTTTGGCTTCAGTTTTTTGGTGGGCTTTCTTATTTTGCGTAATTCCTCTATACTTTAGTCAGGTTTAAAACTGGAAAGCCTGGATGCAAACAAGTGGAGATAAGTTACTTCTTTTATATAAGTTCAATATTGATTTTGCTCATTATTTCATAGTGTCATCAAATCACCACATACTTTCGTTCTTATTCTAGTGCCTCAAATTCCATTATTGGTTAGGATGTTTTGCAAAAGCATTTTATCATTATACCATAAATCATTTCGGAAGCATTTTTCAGAAATCAATGGATAAAATCATATAATTTCAACATTTTCCTTAAAGGTAAATTGAGTTGTCAGACTGAATGATCTGGGAATTAATAGAACAAAATTGAAAACTGTTCTTTGAGAAAGAGAGAGAGAGGGAGGGAGAGATACTGAAAGAGAATAGAATGAAACTAATAAAATATTTGTTCAGAAAAAAAGGTTTTCTTAGTGTCATCTCTTCTAGTGCAGCCTCTCAGGAGGCTGAGGTTTAGAGCATCTAAATTCATCACCAAAAAGAGCAAATGAGGCAGCAAGAAATAAGAGCAAATATTTGTTGAATAGATTTAAAATAAAAAATATGTTTGTTGATGTTTCCTGAAATACAAACTCAGATTAAATGACTTTTAGCTACTAGGAAATTATTTTCTTTAAAGTATTTTTTCATGCACAATTACAGTGATTTTTTTCTGGGTAGTAGCATTAGAGATGATATTTATCATATTTGGGCTTTATGTACTAATGTAAAGTGTATTACTTTTAGGAAATTTTATTGTTAAAATTTATCTAGGCATCTCAGAAAAACACAAAATTTAGAATAAGAATTAGATTTTATTGTCATGGCATGCTCAACATCTAGGATCATTCCAGTCCCTGAAACTAGCCAATTGTTAAAGTTAATAAAACACTTTATATTATAGACAGCCCTAACATGAAAGATACAGATTTGACTTTTTTACTGAATAGCTACAACATACAATCGATTGCAATTGTACAGCACAGTAGTTAAGAATGTGGGTTTTGTAATTTGCATTTCTGGGTATGAGCTTTTCTAGCTGTGTGATCTAGGGTAAATTACTACATTTCTCTGTGCGTCAGTTTTCTCACTTTATAAAGGGAGATATTAAAAGTTCTTAGTCCCATGGGTTTGGTAGGACAATTAACAAATTAATACAGGTAAAGCACATAGTGTTATGGACTAAATGTTTGTGTCCTCCCAAAATTTGTACATTGAAGCCCTAATCCCCAGTGTGATGGTATTTGCATGTGGGGCCTTTGGAGGTAATTCAGTTTAGACATTGTTGTGAGGGCAGGGCCCCTCTGAATGAGATTAGCATTCTTATGTGGAAAGGAAGAGACCAGAGCTTTGTCTCTCTCCACCACGTGAGGACACAGGGAGAATGCTGCCATCTGCAAGCCAGGAAGGGGGCCTCCATCAAAAACCCTGAGGTGCACCCTAATCTTGGACTTGCCAGCCTCCAGAGCTCTGAGAATTAAATGTCTAATATTTAAACCATATTGTCCATGGTATTTTGTTACAGCAGACAAGCTGAGTAAGACACGTAGAAAGCTAGTACATAATAAGTAGTTACTAAATCAATGTCAGTTTGTGTTATTTAGTCTTTTGTTTCTTGATGAGTATGTAATTTGCACTCAAATGTTTGATTTAGGCACCTTTACTAAAATGTCAAAGGGGAAGGAAACACAGAAATTTAAAACTAAATGTCAACCTTGAACCAATCTATTACAACCACCTGCCTACCTTCATTTTACAGTTTATGGCACAATTATGGTTCAACATTTCACAGTGAAGCAAGTAGTCAGAAAACAGGACCAGGATGGAGTTTGGGGTTTCTTCTTCTGGGGTCAGCACTCTTTTCACAAAACTTCTCTTATTTATCCTTAAATACTTTCTTTAAATGGGTCATGGATCATAACACCCTTCTAAGAATAGTTTAGAGTGATAAATAAGAAATAATAATTCATATGACTACGATTTCTACAGATATAAAATACTTCAAATGATTCCTAAGATCTATTACTAATTAATGATTATTTGTAGAAAAATTTTGGTTACTTCAATTCTGACTAACTAATTGCTTGGTGATGACACGTTGGGACTGCCAGGAGAAAATGGTAGATTCAACGCTAGGCTGTCACATTGCTCCCTCGCCTCACTCCCACTAAAAGGTCAGTAAGCAAATAATATAGACAAGTATCTACAATGATAAAATGGATAGGAGGGAAGCAACTGTTGACTAGAGTGTCAACAGAATATTGGAAAATAGAAAACAGATGGTCAAGTGCTAGCTGACATAACCAAGCAGAGAAAGCTGAATATGTATGACCATGAGTTTTCTCATCAAGAAGCAATCCGCTGTGCGCAGGCCGTAAAAGGTTCACAAAAGGAGATACCAGAATTTATGACTGTAAGACTTGAGGAATGGACCTGGAGAATAGAATTGCTTGAAAATCAAGATAAGTAGCTTTAGGCCCCCAAAGATCTCATTACCCACATCCTCCCTCTCTCTCATTCACACACATCTGCATGCAGCTAGAAGCCACCTCTCCAACCAGACGGCTGACAGCAGTTTCATTCTCTGGATGAAGTGGATCTGGTAAGCTCCACCCTAGGGCACCAAGAAATGGATGCGGCAACATCCTAACAACAGCGATTTGGGGACTTGAGAAGTCCTAATAAATAACACCTCTCTTTCCTCATCTGAGTTGACAACCATCTGAGATATAGACATACTTCGTACAGGTAGAAATCAAACTACAAACTTTATGACGGGCACAGACTACTTGGCAAGATGTACCTTTAGATCTCAAACAAAAATAGCCTTGCTAATTCTTCTCCCAAGAATTACATTGACTTACCTACTCGGTCAAAGTCAGAACTATGAAACTCCAGGCTACCCCTGTAGACTTCTCCACTGTAAAATTTATGGCACAGAGAAGGTGAGGTTGCCTGTGGTTAGGCCGGCTCCCAAAAAGAGAAGAAATGTGGTGCCGAGCATAACCAGTTCCTTCTGATACGCTCACTAATCAGACCACAGAATTAGTGAAAATTTGAGGAGAGAAGCCAGAAAATTCTCTCTCTTTCTAGGAAAATCCATCTAACAACAAGGCAGATTACATAGATATAAAGATATTGAACCTTGAGCCACCTTCAGCCTCTTTCTTCAGCTCATTTCCCAAAAAGTCTGGCATCCACTTCCAGCCCACTCTAGGTAGTGGATTGGAAAACTTTTCTCTAGAGAAATTCAATCGCTCCCCTAAAAATATCTAGAGGCACTAAGAATTGTTTGCTACAAGATTCTTAACGCATGGCCATTTATTTCTTTTTATTTTTTTGTTTGTTTGTTCTTTGACATTGAAAGTCCACTGAGAGCCTCAAGTTGAAACCCATTCCACTTGGCCATTTATTATTTCTTATTTCTGCTTGGTTAAGTCTCTCTCTTGCCATAGCTGTTTGTTGGTCTGCTAACTTTTCACCATTCCCATGACCTGTTCAGTTCAGGGAGCCATCATTCCTCACCCACAATGTAACAATAGCCTCCTTAACTGGACTCCCAGCATTCAGAAGGGTGCATTTCTGAGGACTTTGCACATACTAGCTACTGATTCTTTCAAAACATGAATCTACCTGTGCTATTGTGATGTATTGACTGCTGTTTACAAAACACCCAGAAGGCCTTTCTAAGCCCATGTATCATTTGTCTCTCCTTGTTTGCTTGCTCTTTTGCTTCATTTCCCTATTTCAAAAGTAATACATGTTTATTACAGAAAATATAGAAAAACAGATTATCAAAAGGAAGAAAATAAAATTACCTATACTGGAACCACTCAGATCGAGGTGAATCCTTGAAGACTTCCGTGTGCATGTTCCCAGTAAATCCAAGTTTTGACTTTGCTTTTTCACCTACACTAATTTGCTCCTAAGGACATGTTGACAATGAAGCCATTTTGAGCTCATCACTCATTTGCTTTTGTTTTGAAAACAGCATGGATGTTTCAAATACAGAATTCAAAGTGGTCAGAAATATACAGAAAATCTATCACAGTGATAATATCTGTCCATCTTGAATCATAGCTCAGTACTGAAATACATGAGATAATTTGCTCAAAATTTTTATAAATTAGCTAAGAAATAAAATACAAATCATAAATCTTTTGCTCAGTTGATAGTTCAGAGAACTACATAAGAACATCAACCTAAAATAAAATAGGGAGTAGCTAGCACTTGGCAGTAAAATTTGATATAAATGACAGAATGTCAGTGCCATTTAAAAGTTAAACTATGTGATGCAGTAAAAATCAACTTTGTGGAAACAATCAACAGGGACTAAAACTTACAGTTTCTAAAACTACTTGATAAAATTTTTATTGCTTAAAATTGGCACAAGAATCAATTCTTGATGACAAACTTGTATCTGAAAAAATGACTTTTCTGTGGTTTGTTTCTTTATGAGACTGTTGTCTTATCAATTTTGTTTTTGGAATATATAATACAAAGGACTGAAAAGAAACAAAACCACAGAAACTATAATCGGCAAGATTCAAAATAAAAATTCAGTAAATTAAGCACATAAATCTTCATTGTAAAATGTATCAGAAAGTAACCTTTCCTGTTGACCATCATGCTTAAACTTTCCTATTTATAGTTTTGACCAAAGAATTACATTTGCTTAATTGGGGTATTATCAGAAAACGTCATTCAATAAAAATCCACCAATGTTGGTATAATTTGATTAAAATGTACCCTAATAAACTGAGAGTTAAAAGATTCTGGGTTAAAAGAGAGGACAACACGGTGGGGTCAAAATTTCATACACCACTTGTTCCTCCCTTGCGCTGGATTGAAACCATCATGCTATACATTTCATTTGATCTTCAATGTTCTTTAATTAAGAATTATAAATAGTTAAAGATCACTAAATATAATTACACAACTAATATATTTTACCTCTAATCTTACTTATTCTAGACACATTCTTATTTAAAATACTTAAAATTTTAAGTATTTTGCCTCTTAAAATCTTAGAACCCTTTATAGCTTAAGAAAGAAACCATGACTAATGCTGTTGAACCTGCATGTGCCCTTCTCTGCTCACATTCTCATATCTTGTTATAAACAGAAGCTCTGTCATACTCCTGATACATTTCTTCCATTTATAACTATTCAAGTCTTCAGACAGACCTAAGCTCAAGCCTGGCTTTGCCATTTGTTAGTGGAAGGATCTTTTTTAAGCTACTTAATCCTTAGAGCTCAAAGCTTCCTTAATGTAGAAGTGGGTGAATAATCTTACGATATCCTTCAAGTTGTTGTAGGGACCAAGGAGATCCTTCAAAAACTACTTAGCACTGTGCTTGGTACATGGTAGATGTACAATAAATGAGTTATTATTATTGTCATTATCCTTAATAAAATTAAGATTAATTTCTAAATCCATTCAATGATCTCTCTTGGGAAGGGCTATCAACTAGAGACTTAAGAGTAAGGCAGTTGAGGGGTTAGAAATAAACATAAAACAAAATAAAAGTCACATTTTACAAATGACATATGAATATTGAATTATTTGTATGATGGTACAATATTATTTATAATATAGTTTATAACTTTTTCAAAATGTATTAAAAACTAAACTCCATTTAAGGCAGTGCAGAAAAACGTCTTGTAAAAGACAACGGTAATAATGAAATAAAATATCACCTCTAATATCAGCACATTCTGTACACCACAATAAGACAATTGGTGGGAAATTATTTATGCATGTTAACACTATAACCTGTATGCATGAAGAATAGATCACATATGACCAAGAGGTGTGTGCAGCATACCCATCCTATATTTGAAGAGCTAAATGTATTCCTGTTCATTTGTTTGTTTTTACACATTCTCCATTGTAACTAAAACTAATTACACTTAACCATCCCTATGTTTACTCAGATTTACTCTAAAGAATAGCCTTAATCAAAAAAGAAGCATTCACATTTTTTAGCCTGGAACATTGAATTAGGAACATTGAAAAATAACATTTTAAAGATTTCCAAATGCAAAATATGTAAACCATTCAGGAATTATTATTACATAATCTAAAATAAATTACATTTAAATCAAGTGCATAAAATGGCAGAATACAAAGTACTGAGTCAATATGGCAAGAAAAATACTATTTTCTGCAGTAACTGGACTTCCTATGCAAAGACATAATAGTAAACTGTATTTTTTCAGCAAATTTGTTAAATCACAAGTATTTTTCATGAAAATTTGATGGAGTAGAAATTACTGTTTAACTTTCAATTGGTTTGCCTTCAGGATTGCTCAAAGAAAAAAGTAGCAGAGAATCATTTAAAAGGCATGTTCAATTTTCAGAGTTATCTTCAAATGCAACCTCTAAAACTGGGTGGTTGTAGAAGATATCCATGATATGCATAGGGCTCATCGAATACACCTTTAACATAAAGGTTCAGCTATAATCAGTACAGCTGATCAAGGCTTATCTCTTACTTAGAGGAAGATCAAAGAAGTGGAAAAATAAAAGTAACAAGAAGTAGAATACTTTTTTTCCCCAACTAATGTCTTTAAAATACCTGGTAGACATAGTATATTTAAGCCTAAACATATTTAATATTGCAATATTTTTATTCTTAACTTGATTTTCATGTAATGACACATATATTGGCTGACACAAATGTTGATGTAGCACGCAACCTCTTCATTTTGAAAGTTCATTCATTCCAAGAGTCTCAGTCTAAAAAACACTTTTTGAAGCTGTAAATATAGCTATGAAAGTAATGTAGTTGCTTTTGTATACAGTTGTAGCATTGTTCCTAAGAAAGTGGCAGCCCCTAAATTTTCTCCCTGCCCCTACACACGTTTCAAAGAATATTTCTAATTATCTTTGGTGCCTGTACATATGCATCTGCCCAGGGGCTCTCTCTCTATGGGTATCACATTTGGCATAATACTTGGGGACACACTCTCATTTCTACAAGTCAAGTTAGTCTTAATATCAGAACATAGTCTCTTTTAAAAAACCCATGCAGACTTTTAAATATATCAAAGGTCAGAGTGGAATCAAACTCATCACTTTGGCCATTTTTTTTTTTTTTTGAGGAACGTTAGCCCTGAGTTAACATCCACCACAAATCCTCCTCTTTTTTTCTGAGGAAGACTGGCCCTGAGCTAACATCCATGCACATCTTCTTCTATTTTATATGTGGGGTGCCTACCACAGCATGGCTTGCCAAGCAGTGCCATGTCCACCCATGGGATCCAAGCAGGCAAACCCTGGGCCACCGAAGCAGAATGTGCAAACTTAACCACTGTGCCACCAGGCCAGCCCCTACTTTGGCCATTTTTTTGTGTTTCAAAGAAATTTTGAGAAATACACATAAATCAACTAATATTTTCTAAGCATCTTGTCAAGGAAAAGTAACATGTGTCCCTATGGGGAATAAAAAGTGCCCAAGTATATACCATGTACTGGTTGAGTTTTCAATCGAAGGGGGTGTGAGTGTGTGTGGGTGTGTGCATATTTATGTGTGTGATGGGGAGTGAGCATTGGGGTAATAGTAGGATAGGGACACAAGAAAGTTAAGCTGCAGCAATCTAGGGTAGAGCGGGAGGAAGTGCCACAGTGTGTGCTATCTCAGCCCCAGCGCTCTAGAAATTCAAAGAAGGAAAGGGGTGAAAAAAGTTCTGTACTAGATGTTGAAAAATAAAAAGAAAAGCTTTGGGAACACAGAGAGGGTGACCAACTTAAGCAAATAAAAAGGAGGAGGATTTATTTTTCACATATTTGATTCAGAAGATCAGACAGAATGGCTTTATTCCCAGCCTCCCCATGAAAGTGGGATAGTTGCCTTTAGGACTGTGGCTACATTGAAAGATTTGAGACTATAGGAAAGAGACTATCTCTCTCTTGGAAAACCCTTGCAAAGGTAGACAAGAATTAGCTTTGATTGGGCTGCGTGTTTGTCTTGAGACCAATACCTATGGACAGACAACGTTATGCTCTGATTGCCCTGAACTGAATCATGTGGTACTTTGCAGAAAAAGGTGGGAACAGACTTGCCTAAACACCATCCCCAACAGAAGGGAGGATGAACGCTCAGGACAAAACCAATAAATATCCGATATACACAGGCTCACATAAAATCGAGTAACACTTGTATTTGTTTTCGGAAATGTACAGCATATACTGGCATAATTAAATTACCAGCTTTTGACAGATTACACCACTGAGGTTGTAATTATGCAAGTTCCTATATTTAGTGTTTTATCTAGGAATAAAGGCAGCTACCATTTACTAAGGGCCCTTTATCATGCATTGTCCTTGGTGCCCTTTGTATGTCATCTCTAATCTGTATTAAACCTATTTCATTGAAAACAATATTTTTATTTTGTCTAGCTTTGAAATCAGATTTTTTTCTTGTTTTTTTTTTCAAGCTTTACTGAGATATATTTGACATCTAACATTATATAAGTTTAAGGTGTACGATGTGTTTATTTGATACCTGTATATATTGCAATATGATCACCACCATGGTATTAGCTAACACCTCCATCGCGTCACATAATTACCATTTCTTTTTCCTGGGGAGAACATTTAAGATCTATTATATTAGCAACTTTCAAATGTATCCTACAGTATTGTTAACTATAATCATAATGCTGTACATTAGATTCCTAGAACTTATCCATCTTCTAATTGAAAGTTCGCATTCTCTGACCAACATCTCCGTTTCCCCCTTTCCCAGCCCCTGGTGACCACCATTCTACCCTCTGTTTCTACAAATTTGGCTTTTTGTAAATTGCACATATAAGTGATATACAGTATTGTACATCACGGCCTTGCAACTAAACTCAATTCTAATTCTTGAGCTTTCTATAAATTTCTAAGATTTCTTATATTATTCTGTTTTATTCTTTGGAAATTATCATTCTTTTCCTTTTACAATTTATTTTAGTTAGAATTACTGAAGAAGAATGGCAAGTGTCTTATCAAAGATCTTCTCTTTCTATCACTCCAAATTTTTTAGTACATTTTCCTGGTTATATACGAGATAATATAACGACCAAGCAAATGGGATCAGTAGTCAGATAGATCTGAATTTAAATTCCTGTTATGCAACTAAATAAACCCTGGAAAATAAAAATCTGCAGGTAGAGTTCTTTTGGGACTAAAATCTAACTTTAAAATTATTTCTCATTTTAGTTTCAGGTATTATTTCTACCCTTTTAAAAAAATAATTTTAACTGGATTTCCCTGTCAACTTTAGACTTCTTGACTTGCTCTCATTGAATTTGACTTTATATTTCTCAGCCTTCATATCCTCATCTGTAAAATGAGTCATCATGGTAAGTATTTAATAGGAACTGGGCTAATTACTTTGTTATGTGATTTAATCCTCTACACACTGATTTTACAAATGAGAAGGCAGAGATTCTGAATGGTAAATGAATTGACAAAAGTTACGTATGAGGTCAGAGATAAAATTTAAATTATGATTGCCAAACTCTTGATTCAGAACTCTTTATCAATGTTCTATGCACGTGGAATCATAATTCTTAAATTCAATATTTCTAATGTATATTATGAGGAGATTTCAGAATTATAGTATGGGCCTTCAGTCTTGGCTGTTGAAACAAGAGTGAAACTAACTTACTAACTCAGACACTAATGAGGGAAATTAACTAGGCAATATCCGTCCCCTCTTTTGATCTTGAACAGGCCACAATACCAGTTCTGCCAATTGTTCAAAGTCTGGAGATTCTCACATGAACACATAAAAAGTCCCAGAAGAATATTTAAATGACATTCTGTAAGGTGGCTCCCCTCAAGTGGTATTCCTTTTTCTCCCTGAAACTTTTTCTTAAATGCAATGTGGGTCTCAATAATCTAAAACGAATTGTTTTAGTTAACAATAACTTTTTAGTCACTTTCAGAGTTGCAACATTAGAAGCCTGGTTACCTTGCTTTTTGAAACATTGAAATGATGACTATTGTTCCTAAATTTTCATTTAATAGAATGTGGTCAGGTTCAAAAACCAAAGATATCAATGTGATTTTTATTTCTTCATTTTCTCATCACTACTTTAATATTGCAATATATAATTGGAAAATATATATAATACAAATTGGTACACTATTTTTATCTTTTAGAGAATTTGTGTATTATTTTTCAAAGAAATTAATTTTATAGTAAAACTAAGGCATAGTAAATTACTATGAATATTTATAAATCATATGTCTAGAATTGGTAGATATTAGTAGAATAGATATTAAAGAAAATCTATTGAGGAGCATAAGAGGAGTACATATTTTGAAACATTGCTGTTGGAAGATGAATTTCGATAACTCTGGAGGATAATTTGCAATATCATTCACAATTTAACATGTACGTATTGACCTAGCAATCCCACTTCTAGCAGTTTTTCCTAAAATTATTTGTGTAAATATTTACGTATGTGCATCCAAGAATATTCTCTGCAGCATAGTTTGTAATCACAAAATATTGTAGAAATCTGAATGTCCACCAACGGGAAGTTGAGTAAATAAATTAAGATACATTATTACAATTAAAGAATATGTAGTCCTTAAAAGAATAAGGTATATCTATATGATCTCGAAGTGAGACAATCTCAAAGATATATTATTAAGTGATCAAAAGGAAGTTGTGTAAAAACAGGTAGAGCGGAATACCGTGGAAATTAATAAAGAAATAGAAACGCGTACTTGCAGAGACATTGTAAATTAATAGATGGTAAAGATAATTTTTCTAGAAAGAAGAATTGGTGGCAGTGGGGTGGAAGACATTTTTTACTTTACACACTTTTATAACTTTTAATTTTTTATGTATACATTAAGTAAATAAGCTATTCTTTTTAGAGAATGAATATCTGGCTAAAAACAAAGATTTGTACTTAAAGTTCTTTGGGGAGCTATAACATCTAAACAGTAAACATTACTGGTGCAATGATGTTCGGGGCCACTTTCTAAGCTGAACTTCCCATGGAATTCCTACCAAAATCAATCAGAGATATATAATATACATTAACACTGTACTTGCAAGATTAAAATTTGCTAAGAGAGTAGAACTAAATGTTCTCACCCAAATAAATAATTAAGTGAGATGATGGATGTGTTAATTAACTCAATAGGAGGATCTTTTCACAATGTTTACTTATACGAAATCATCTCATTATATACTTTAAATATCTTACAATTTTATTTGTCAATTATACCTTAATAAAGAAAAATGAATTTTAAGACATTTTAAAGAAAGATATATAACATACAGATAGAAAGAAAAGCATTCCAATATTCTTGATAAAGAAACTAGCTATTGACATGAAGTTAGGAAATTTGCAATGCTAGTTATAAAATAGCACAATATTGTTACTGTGTTATTGCTTACTTTGATTTTTCATATTGAAAGGCTACTATATGCAAGACATTTGTTATATATGAGGCAGGCAGGGATGCAGCCCCAAAGCTCCAATAAGCTGACATGACCCGATTTACTCAAGGTCACGCAACCAACCTGTTTTAAAATCAGAAATGAACTACAGCTTGTAATGGAAGCCTCATTTCGCTAGACTGCATTGTCTGACAGAAGAGGGTGGCATTCATCATGGTGACACATTACTTGTACACTGGGCCAATGAAGTGTGACATCCATAATAAAAGAAAAGTAGTGAGAAAAAGAGAGAAAGAAAGTCCATTTATTCAAGTTAAAGAGTATTCCTCTTCTACAGTAACTCCAAATTTACCAGTATACCTATTTCATCCAACGGCTTATTACAATAAGTTGCAACAAGATGGAAGAACAATACTTGGGGTAAAGAAAGCATCTAGAACGAAATATGGATTTTTAGATTTCATCCCTTCCCCTTCAGTCCCCAGACTGAATTTGTGGTCAACATGAACCAAATAAGAATATATTTTACAAAGTCATTTTCTCAGCGCTCTTTTATTTGCTCTCTCTAGTTATTGTGAATACAATGCATTTTCAGAGGCAGAAATGTATAAAAGGTATTCAAATCTGACTTCTTGTCCTTGAAATATGGTTCACACCGTCTCTTGTGACATTACTTATCTGCAAAAATCAAATGCAAGTTTATTACAATGGATATATACTTCACAGCTCACACTATTTAAATAAGTTTGAATAGTAATTGTGTTTCTCAACAGTCTCTTGGGAAGAAATAAAATACGATTTTTTTTCTGACCTTCAACTACAGGAAAATGACTTCATTTTTACTTTCCTCTTTTTGTAATAGAGTGTCTCTACAATCATTTACTTTGATGTTACACAATATGAAATATTTTTATCCATAAATGAAAAACATTTTCCTTCATGGATACTTTTCTAGAATCTCTAATTTTGGACAAAATATAAACACACACACATACTTCCCAGAGTGAAAAAATTAAATCAAATAAATATTCGAAGATATAGGCAAAATTCTTCTGAATCTTCTCTTCTTTCCGGTTAATTCTCTTTAACATTTGCTAGCTCATCCATAGATGCGTTGACCTTGTCAAACCATCTTGGCATGTGGTATCTATCCACTGCTTAAAAGCAAAGAATTATTTTCTCCCTTGTGCTGACCCTGTCCTTTCCTTTATTAATACAAAAGAGGATCACAAACTATTTTTTAGGTACTTCATACTATTACTTTATATTGAATTAAAATTCCTACAGCTATTCTACCCTTATTTTAATGGGTAACTAACTTATTGTTCTTGTGAATTTCCTTTTGGCAAGCAAGCACACATTTGTATTGTCACTTAGTTTTTTTTCTTCTTAAAGTAGAAAATTATTTCAACCTTTCAAGGACTATTTTGTATATGATACTGTAATCAATCATTTTGTCATTTTACAATACCTGTCACCTCAAAATTAGATAGGCAAGCTATCAGTGTTCTCATCCAGGTCACTAATAAAATTTTGAATGTGCCAGAGCCAAAGAAAATGCCTTAAAATTCTAAGTTGACATATATCTGTTGCTGGTAGTCTATGATTCCACTCTTCTCCATTATTAGCTATGAAATATTTCTATAGCTGGTCCTCTAACATTTCTTGGAACTCTGTCAAATGCCGTACTGAAATGCAGAAGCACTGTCTCTTCTAGTCTATGAAATCTAGGTTTTGGGAAAGGTACAACCAGTAGAATCTTCACTTAGATTACAATAAATAGCTTAACATTTATGACTGTCACAATAAAATTTTCACTAATTTTAAGCAATATTATGAAAAATAATACCACATATCCTTTTTAGAGTCTCCTCACTATCTTACTTTTCTGCACCATCCACTTATATCCATATTTCAAATATGCCTCATTTCCTTTACACCCGAATTTTGGACCTAATGGATTAGTTCAACTTAAAAAAAAAATAAGAGATCCTGGTAGTAATAAGTTGCCAGCTTTTTAATTTTCTAAGTAAAGAGGACACAAGTAAACCAATTCATTCATTATTATTTGCATTTCATGAAAGCACTATTTTTTATCATTAAAAACAGGAAGGGTATAATCTCAGAATTTTAAAAAAATTAATGAAATTTACCTTCATGAAAACTGACCACATTTTCTTATTTATTTTTTTCCACTGGACAAGAAAATATTTCCACACACCATCTTCTGAAAATCACTGATCTAGCCTTTTCTGTTAGTCAATTGAAAAAGAAAGATATAATTTGCTCAGTACACATACAGAAAAAATTTTATGTTCAGGAACCATGATAGGTGCTAGAGGGAAGGAGTATTTCATAAGATACGCTTAGTTGAGGAGAAGCAGCAGACAGGCAAACAGGAAATCAACTGCAGTATAGACTGGTGGAAAGTGTTATGACAGGTGATACGGGAACATAGAATGAGAGGTACCATACTGATCTTGAATGAGCCAGAAAAGGCTTCCCAGAGAAAATGAGGGCTAAGTCAAAAGCTAAGTAATGATGATACTGATAGTGACTACGATTATGACGGTAACAGAGAGATGAAAAAGATACAGAGAGGAAAAGGTAGTGCAGATAGTGAGAACAAGTAATGAGGTCAAGCACTGAGAACAAAATTGGAATAATACAGTAACTAAAAGTGGTCTAGCATAAGACACAGAATCCAAGGGTAAGATTGATGAGATGTTAGAACAGAGATATTATTAGATTCTTAGAGATAACAATGCTTACTTTTTATTTAGTTTCCACTTGGCACTTTACAGTCATTATTTATTTAAATTAATTTCTTTCTTTCATTTTTATTATATTTAACAAGCACTTGTAAAGTACTTACCTTTACCAGACTCTCTTCTAAGCATGAGAGAAAGAAAGAGAGAAAGAGAGAGAGAGAGAAGGAAACTAATTTAGTCCTCAAAATATCTATGAGGTATGTGTAGTATTATCCCCATAGTACTTATGAGGAAACTGTGGCACAAAGATGCTACATAACTTGCTCAAGTGATGCATTTGGTGAGTAGCATAAATTGCCTTCGAATCTAATTGAGTTCCAGAATCCATGCTCTCAAACGCTACATTATGCTGTAGATAAAACATAGTATCATCATTTTGAAATTGAGGAACTCAGTCAGAAGGCTGGTCCAAGATTCCTAGGACCAGAACTCGTGTCTACCATACCTCAACTTCTATGTTCTACCACTATAGGAGAGTGGCTCTGAACATTCTAAAACCAGACTGTCAGTGTTCATGTCACTACTCTACTACTTATTAACTGTGTCACTCTGGAAATGTTTCTTAGCCTTCCTATGCATCGGCTTCTTCATAGACAAAAAATTCAATAGTAAAATACCTGCTGTATAGTGTTGTTGCTAGGAATAAAGGAATTATTACTTCTAAAATATTTTAGAAGAGAGCACAATTGATAACGCTCAATAAGAATCATCTGTTACTATATTGTTTTATACTGCTTCCTGGTAACAGCAGGCTCTGAAATCATTCATCATGCTCAAATAGAATTTCAGAGGTGTACGTTCAAAGGAAAATACTTTCTGTGTGTTTTATAAAGCCAGACCTGACCAGATTAAATGAGGAAACTGATCATGTGACTTTCTAGATCACAATTGGGACATTAATAATAATTTATTTAATATTAAATAAATCATTAACTTTAAATATGGTTTGTTTTTCTTATTATTAGAAGTTTATATATAAGACGCTCACACATTAGTTTCAGCTAATAAAAAGGTTAAAGTGATCCTCTTTGTTGCCAAGCCTTTTGGAGGAGTGGCTTTCCTTTCAAGAAGAAGCCAGCATCCTCAATTAAAACGGTTTGCTCTGTCAGATGAACAAAACACTTGCTGATTTCAACAATAAAAACAAAATGTCTACAACTAATTTTGTAGTCAGTTTTTCTTTATTTTAGGGCTCCTTAAAGAATTAAATGCAACAAAAACAGTTAGCTGAAATTTAATGGGAAAAATAAGATGAATTACTTATAATGAAAATGAAATGTTAAACGTGGCTAAATTGTGTATCACCATTATAACAGATGTAATTTATTGTCTAAGCCGACCTATGCTCTCATAAACTTGTCTTTCACACATTTTGTAATTTATTAAAAATTTTTTTCTTGAGTGTCTACTATACATGAAGCATTTTAAAAAATCTGTTGAACAATGTACAATGTATACCACACTGTGACTTCAGTATTCAAAGATCTACGGATTTATTTCATTTGCATGTTTTTTTCTAAAGTTTAATTCAGAATGTAAACAGAACCTGAGATTTCCTTTTATGTTTGGGAGAAGCTAGAGGAACTATAACAAGGTCACTAGATGACACTACTTAAATCTACTATATTATGCATCACTTAAAACTCTTTGACTATCAGGCTGAGTATACTTCAAATATAATTAAATTTTATAAAATCTCATCAATGTTAGCTTGTCAAAAATCTGTCAGTGGTTTAAATATCATACACAACGGGCAAAAGATGTGCTCTCAGTCTGTTTGCTGCCAAGAAATAAAAATAATTCAACAAGTACCACAAAAGGTGACGCTTTTTAATAATCAGGGAAGAATATAATTATAGCTTTCTCATTAGTCTAATCTCCGAAAATTTGAAAGGATAGAAACAGAGCCCAGTCAACTTGAATCCATTCATCTATCTATCCACTCATTCAATAGATCTTTACAGAACACTTATCATGTGTTAGGTACATGCTGGACACCAACAATACACAGAATAATAAGAAATGGTCCCTGCCCTGAAGGAACGGTTATATTTCTGTTATTTTATAATTCCAAAATTCAAATTATCACTGAACCTAATGTTTAGCATTGATATTTATTCTATCAGTAATAGTCAAAACATAAATGCTATCAGTCTGTTTCAAATTAATATCTGTGCTCCCCTAAAAGGAAAGAGGAGCATATTACGATACATCCATTGACATTTTGTTCATGGAGATTCTCTCCCTTTCAAGTTAACAAGTAGACATTTAAAACCTTGGTATAGGCAGTTTGGCCTTTCTTAGATCCGTAATCAAGAATTATTACCCATTGTTGATACAATTTTTGGTTAAAGAGGAAATGGATTGACTGTCTCCATTTTTGTTTGGGTAGATGTTTTAGCCTTAAGAAAAAAAACATTGTTCTCAATTAAAAGCAATCAGATAAGAGATTCCCAAGGTGAAGTACAGCAAAATGCACTCATTGGCATTGTACACCGCTCAAGAGAGTCTCCCAGATAAAGTCCTGCCTCCTACATTATAGCGTCCCTTTGGGTTTTTGCATTGAGGTCAATATTTTTTTTCTTTGTACATAAAAAAGAAAACAACAAGTAGTACAATTTTGGGGGGTAAAATATGGATTTTTCCATCATATATAATGTAAAAGATTGTCATCTTTTTTTGATGTCTTTTTGCACTCGTCTGACAGGAATAGCCATTTAAGAATATTTTGTAGGATTTAATTAAACCTTCTTTTTATTTTCTCAAAGCTATTTATTTAGAAGGTATTTCAAGATGACTTTCTTTCCTTTTCAAAAGGGGAAACATAAAGGCCTCTGAATGAATTGGAGGGGTATATAATCACTATCTACAAAGACGGAACTTTAGATATGCCATTTTACTAACAGTCAATAATATTCCTGATATTTTTCTGGAAAAGAAATAGTTTATTAACATAAACTAAGACTGTTTGCCTCTCTTACAGAGGCAAGAAGTGAAGAAACGCACATCACCTTAGACCTGAAGGAGGGCAGGAATATCTGAAATCTTACTGCGAGCCCACATCAAAGTTAACAAGACAGTCTTTTATGATTTAAATTGAATGTGTGTACTTTCTGAACACAAATTTCTTTTACTTTGAAAAGGGATATTTTATGCATGAATTGCTATGAACTGACTTTGTCAGTTGAGAAAAATGCCCATGATTTACATAAGATGGCTTTCAATCAGCTCTGTTTCTATTAAAAGCAATTGTGTTTCTGTATCCAGAGGAAGCACTGGACAGCTATCCTCATCGTTGCAACTAGAACTGTTTTCTCTAACGTTTCAAAAGAAATGTTTATTTTGCTCTGAAACTTTCCACTTAGGGCAAATAAGAAGAGTGATAAGTTTTTACTAGTTCGTGGACAGTAGAATATCCTAGCAAAAGTGTCCCGCCTTCATCAGTTACCTCCATTAGGAGGAGCTCTAGCAATATTTGGCCTAGCTGGGTTTAACTCGGCAAGCCTCAGAAGCTAGTCACTTACACAGTGCTACAAAACATGTTGAACTTTAAAAACCAGAATGTATGCAATTTCTGTCTTTTCCCTCTCTGTGTAACAGCAAAGTTTCTTTTTTTTTTAAACATATGCATCTCCGAGTCTATACACTTCTTTGGCTCTGTTGATACACACTAAGAGAGCCTCTTCAAGCATATTGGCTCAACAAAGAGCCAAGTCTGTTTTTCTGGAGCTCTTAGAGATGGTGCTGAAGCATCACAGTTAGACCAAAGAAATGGTAGAAGCCTGAGAAGCTGATTTAGCAGGGAACAAGTCACTCAAATTCTCACTCAAATATGATTTAATCATTTATTTCTGATTTTCATACTCTGCAATAATAGCTACTATATTTTGAACACTTAGCATGTTCTGGAACTGTTCCAAAAACTTGCTATAGTTTATGTAACTTATTTCTACATAATTTGTGATGTAACAAAAACAGAAAGTTAAGTCACTTGCCCAGGTTACCAGCTAGTAAAGGGAGAAATCTGTCTTTCATTAAATCATAAAATTTCTTATTCAAAAATGTTCACAAACATTTTTTCCCAGACCCCTCCCACTATGTCATTTTTTCCCCAACCTTATTAATCAAATAAGGAAACATAAAGAGAAATTGTAAAAATTAGCTTGTTACTGCTGCCTTCATTTTTGATACTAAGAGGTGTCTGATTCCATCTTTTCCAGTGAAATTGTCTCATTCTTTGATATTCCAGGTCGACCATGAGCAGATTTTTAGCTTCTCCAAGTTAAGAGTCAAATTCCTGGAAGTGGGTTTTCGAGTGGACATAAGTTTTCATTTTCCTGGTATAAATGCCCAGGAGTGCTGCCATGTTGAAGGAGGTCATCAAGAGGACATGACCAACAGTTGACCCAAGAGCTGGATCCGGGCAATTGGAGGCTTCTCACTCTCTCCCCTGTCCTTGGACTGTGTGTCTGGCCACCATTCCCACAACTGTTGTCAAGCTGTATTTTAAATATTTCAGCATTTTTCTCTACTACATGTATCCTAACTCTTTTTTTAACTTTTTATTTTGAAATAAGTACAGCTTCACAGAAATTTGCAAAATTTCACAGGGAGGTCCTGTGTACCTATCACCCAGTTTTCCCAAATGGATACCTTATAGCACAATGTTAAAACAAGGAATTTGACATTAGTACAACGTGTGATTACAGTTCTATATCATTTTATCACAGGTGTAATTTGCGTAACCACTGCCACAATCAAGATACAGAACTATTTCAGTACCACAAAGATCTCTCTGCTATTACCCTTTAATAAGCATACAATGCCTCCACTCCACTCTCAGTAAACTATGGTAACCACTAATCTGTTTTCCTCTGTATAATTTTGGAATTTTGAAGATATTATATAAATTAAATCAGAAAGTATTTGATCTTTTGAGATTTTTCTTTTACTCAGTACAAGTGAAATAATGTGTTCCTTTTTCTTGCTGAGTAGCGTTCCAAGAAATGTTACCGAACCAAAAGTGGGTTCACCTCCTGGTGAGTTGTCAGACTCCACCAGAAGTATTTGTCTCACAAAGTAAAGTATATTTGCAGCAAATAGGAGACCATGTGGAATCATTCCCAAAGTCATGGCTCCCTGAACAAAGGGAAGCAGGGACAATTATTTCAGACGAGGAATGAATATTCAAAAGGGAGAAGTGGGAAAGCGGCATGGGATAATGTTGGAAGGGCAACTGAGTCAGGTCTTACACAAGGTACTGTGGAAAGCCATTGACAACTTTAAACTTGGGATGACATAATATAATTTTCATTTTAAAAGAGCCTTCTTGCTGTTGCGTGGGTAACAGATTATCTGAGATCAAGATTGAAAGCAGGTATCAGTTAGAAGGATATTGCAAGAGATTCTCCGGGTGAAATATGATCATATTTTGGGCATAAAGGATTAGAGATTTAGAGAATCAGATAGTAAATATCTAGAGAATCTGGAGATAGTTTGGATGGGTGTGTGTGAAAGGAAGAAGAATCAGAAAGTGGATATATTATATATATATCTCTCTCACAATATATAGTTTTTCATGTTTTGATTTATTTTCTGCTATAATTGCTGTAAATATGTGTATATACTTTTTATAACATATAGATGAGTAGGTGGTATGTGCAATGTGGACAAGAGCATCAGTTCTGGACTCAGTCCATTTGATTTAACAGCCTATCTTTGGTACTTACAGCTCATTGAAAATTAGGAGATGTACTTCATTACCTCCTTGAGAAAATTAGAGTACTAATACTACAATACTATCTATCATGTGGGTTGTTGAGAGGATTAAATGAGAGTACAACTAAAGTGTCTGTAACAGAGCCTTGTATTTCATATCTGGTGAAATAAAGTATAATAGAGTGGAAAGCATTTATTGGACACATGGGAAATAACCATCAATTCTACCTGTACAAAGTCAGGAAGGTGCTTGTAAAAAAGTGATATTTCACTGAGCCTTGGAAGATCAAAAGAATCCTGACCAGGTGAACAATGCAGATAAGGAAAAAGTGAACTCTATTGATTTAATTGGAGAGAAAAGACTACTAATCCTGCAAATAGGTAAACACTGATCTCAGTGAGAAATGTCTTCGGCCTGTAATACACTTGTTATTTTCCAATAATATAAATCAAAGTAGAAGGTATCTTTACCAAAAATGTTTTGAATCCACATACTGGATTTAACACTGAAGCACTTTGTGAAGATTTTATGTTGATGGTGACGATGTGCTCTTATTATAGATCACGATCTGAGATGCCACCTATGTATATTGTTTACCCTGCCCAGGATAGATCTAAACAGTGCAGCTGCAAAGTTTCTATCAAAGATCTCTGCAAGGCAAACCTCCTGTGGCTGGTGTTGACTAGACATGACCTCTTTCTGCCAGGATATGTGCTAGTAGTCATTTTTCTCATTCAGGCTGCTCCCTATTCATATTATCCCCTAAATCTTTGCAATGTTCATTTTAATCCTAGTCCTTTTAATGAGTACCCAAGAGGGCTGCTGGAGTCCATTTAATAATGAAGACATAGAGGGAACATTTGTAGCTCCATCCTGACAGCAGTTCAGTACTCGGGCTTTAGAAATATCTGGAGTGTAATAAATAAACAAATACTAGTGTTCTTTGTGAGATCTTCATATAACCATGGATTATTTAGAAGTATGTTGTTTAATTTCCAGACATATGGAGATTTTTAAAGATATCTAATTGTTATTGATTTCTAACAATACCATTTTGGCAAGAGAATATACTCTGGTTTATTTTAACCCTTTGAAATACATTGAGACTTTAATTGCCCACCATATGGTCTATATTGGTGAATATTACCTATGCCTTTGAAAATAATGTGTATCCTACAGTTGCTCAGTGTGGTGTTCTAAAATGTCAGTTAGGACAAGTTGGTTGATGGTGTTTTTCAAATCTTCAATAAGCTTATGAATTTTTTTGTGTATATATTTTATCATAGACTAAGAAATGCTATCAAAATCTCCACTATGGTTTTCTATTTTTCTATTTTCTCCTTTAGTTTTGTCAATTTTCCCATCATATATTTTAAAGGAATCCATTTAAGTGCATGCATATTCAACCTTCTGCATAAATTGATCCTTTTTATTATTATGAAATGTCATTCTTATCTCTGGCAATATTCCTTATCACAAAATATATTTTAATTTACCTTACTGATATTATTATATAATCAAGACCACTCATGCTTTACAATATATTTTGTTGTTGCTGTTTCTATTTGTTAGATTAGTGGCACCCAGAGATTAATTTATTGTGTGATTGTATTCTAAGAGAGGGTGAAAAAAATAAGTGGCTCATTTTACCTCCACTTTCATTAGTGAATTTATTTATTAAATTCAAAAAAAAATAAATAAAGAGAACAAATTCTGTGCCAGGCCCTCTTCTGTGTGCTGGCACTACAGTAGGGGAAAGGTAAACATCCCTGCCTGCCCCCTGAGGCTTACACTCATTCAGTCAGAGAAGTTTACATTTTATCTATTAGAATGACGTTAAAAAGCTAGTTAGAATTTAAGAAAGATATATTTTGTTGATAATGAAATAATTGAAAATCTACTTATGTTGTTTTCTAAGTAGCTAAATCTTTTAAACCGATAGCATAAAATAAAACATTTCTTATTTTCCATTTTATGAAAATGAGTGGCTTTGGAGGCCAAAACTGCTGAATATCTAAGTACATACTTACTCAAAGAGGCAGAAGGAAATTTTAGAAAGAAAGGATAATCATAATGAAATTAAAATATAATTAATGACTTTAACAGCTGTTTAGACATGTCAGAAAAAGAAAACATTGCCTGGAAGTTAGACCTGTGGAAAATGTCCAGATTGATACGCAGAAAGAAATAAAAGGATGGAAAATACAGTTAAAAAAGTAACTACGTTTTGAAACATGAAGAAAATGTCTCATGTGCTTTTTTAACATTGAAATAAATATAGATTCTGTATATTTTTAAATTGGAAACCTGTAACGTCAAAAGAAAGCAAATGTGTCTTGATAAAATTTGAAGAGCTACTGACTATTTTCTAAAACTGGTGAAATACAACAACCCACATAGTTAAGAGTCTCTTAGTACCGTAAGTAAAATAAACACAAAGAAAACAACATCTGGGCATATTATGTTAAAATTCCTGAAATCTAAAGATAAAGAGACAATCTTACAGAGATTGAAAAAAAAAGAAAGTAATATCTTCAAGGGAGCAACCCATAGCAGTATTTTGCAAGGATGGAAAGCAAAAGACAATCAAATGTCATCTTTAAAGCACTGAAAGGTGAAGAGTTGCTTAATTATTATAACATCAGACGAAAGAGAATTTGAGGCAAGAAGTATTGCAAGTATAAAGAATTTCCATACTGAAAAAAAGGGTGAATGCAACAGGGAAACAACAACGCTAGATTGATGTGTGTGTAATAAGGTAATCTCAAAATACATGAAGTAAAATTCACTAGTGCTGCAATGAACATTGGAGTACTAATGTCCCATTGAGATCTTGATTTCAATTCTTTTGGGTAAAAACCTAGAAGTGGGATTGCTGGATCATCTGATAGTTCTATTTTTCATTTGTTGGAAGGATCTCCAAACTGTTTTCCACAGTGGCTGCACCATTTTACGTTCCCATCAACAACGTATGAAATTTCCAATTTATCCAAATCCTGGCCAATACTCCTTATCTTTTGTTTTTTGATACTAGCCATCTTAACAGATGTGAGGTGACATTTCACGGTGGTTTTGGTTTTCGTTTCCCTGATGCTTAGTGACATTGAGCATCTTTTTATGTATTTTTTGGCTACTTTTATGTCTTCTTTGAAGAAATGTCTATTCATTTAAAAACAAGCAATTCCTGACATATGTGAAAACATGGATGAATCTTGAAGACATTATGCCAAGTAAAATAAACCAGTCACAGAAGGACAAGTACTACATGATTCCACTTATATGCAAGATGTCTAAAATAGAGGTATCTAAAATAGTCAAACTCATAGAAACAGAGAGCAGAATGGTGGTTGACAGGGGCCAGGAGGAATGGGAAATGGGGAGCTGCTAATCAACGAACATAAAATTTCACTTATGGAAGATGAAAAGTTCTAGAGCTCTATTGTACAACATTTTACCTATTGTTAACAATATTTTATTATACACTTAAAAATTTGTTGAGGATATGTCTCATGTTACCTATTCTTACCACAATAAATAAAGTCATTATAATTAAAATGATAAACAGGTGAACACATAATCATAATTGAAGATAACTCATTTCTCCCAGTACCTAGAAAACAAGAGCAAACATAAAAAAGCCAGTAAGAATAGATGAAGAAACCTGATATATATAAGAAATATAGAGTGCTATGCTAATCCAATGCAGAATAAATACTGTGTTTCAGAGCATCTAGAACACTTACTAAAATATCCATATAATTAAGAATTCTCAAAATAATTTAAAGATGAGTAATTTTATAGAGTACCTTCTCTATTTATAGAGAAATTTAAGTGTAAATAACAATAGGAAAGTCACTTTAAAAATCCCCCCAAACGCTTGGGAAATAAGCAATACCATTCTATGTAATCCAAATATTAAAAACGTCACATGAGAAATTAGAAAATATTTTGAACTAAATGATAATGTAAATGCAGCATATTAAAATTCAAGCAATGGAGTGTCATACTTAATGGAAATTTATAACTTTATATCTGTAAAGTACACAAGTATGCAAATATAAATCTTCCTTTAATTCTGATCTAATTAGTCACTTTAATGCAACTATTGGACGTTTGGTAATCAGTGAAATTATGGTTTCACCTGTTGAAACTATCCACAGTAATTTTTCCACTAAGTTCATCATATTTTAAATTAGTTTTTAAATTTTAAGCATAAATTTATCTCATTTTAAGATACATAATTGAGATCTTATTTTATTTTTCTTTTCATTGCTAAAAATCACTACTTTTAATGTTTAGGGCACCTTTTACTCCTCAAGGCTATCCAACTAGTACATTTCAGTAGGAAAAACAATTAGACTCACATAAAAACAAATGTATACTTAGGTGTTAATAAATGAAATGCTTATTTTATTAACAAAATGTCATCGAAAGGAAGAAATTAAACTGTACATCAGAAAAAGCATTTAACGCATTTAGCTAATATAAGGCTTTGGTTAGCTAGATAAAGATATCCTTTTTACTGAGAACATTGGTTCTTCTGTTTTCTTAACAAAGTTTTAATAATGTTTCTTTTCTTTCACTTCAATAAAGTCAAGAGTCCTTAGGAAACCATAAACGCTTTTCTAGAATAGAAACGAGATCCGTGTCCTGTATATAGACTACTATTAACTAACATTAAAACCCTGCTCAGGATTCTTTTAAATTTGCTGTTTAGAATCCTTCTTTTCACAAACAAAGATTTCCTAAGCCTTAATTATGCCGCAGTGGTGTCAAGGTCAGCTAATCCAAAGTGAGGGACTTCCCAGTCTTCAGCTTAGCTCACCCAGTTGGCAAGGCAAGTGTAATATTAGGTTAGGGTTGCAAAGTTGCTCCAAACCTTGTAGGAGTACCCAGAAGTTCCCTGGAAAAGAAATGCCCTCTTTGGCAATCTACTCTTTAAACACACACACAGTTTGTTAGTTTATGAAGAAATATTTGACAAGCAACTTCATCACCTAAACTATGGATTTTTATCCAAAATGTCCTTTTATTGTCTGCATTTATCAGAAGGAACCACAATATCAAAACGCCAGAAAATAGTTCTTTATGTGTTATCTTGCAACATTCCGCTTTGGTATACCGGAAAATCTTTGGTTTGCTAATAAAAAATAAAATTTACCCATAAAGATAAATGCAAAAATAAAAAGTTATTTACCTCTAGCATGCTCAACTGAAAGAACTAGAATTGATTTAACTTTAAATATAGTACAATAAAACATCCCATTATTTCAAAAGGGGACATGAAATATTTATCTTGCCATCCTCCTTACCCAAATCAGAAAACGTTCCTCACTTTACTCAGTATTGAAAGAAACAGCAGCAAGGAGGTTAAATAATGAAAATAAAATGGTGAAAGAACTTCCATTCTCATGTCCTTACTTATTTATTATCAAATAAACAATCAAGTTAGAAAACAAATGCTTTTAACCTAAATATTTAATCAAATATGCTACATTGCCATGGAAGCAGCCAAATGGCAAGAGTGACTATTTTTTGTGAATACTTTATTTCAGAACAAATAGGTTTTAAAATCTGTGTATAGTTCCAAAACTATCTTCACTTATAAGATAGAATATAATAGATATTTTCTGAAAATCCCGTATTGTTGAATCAAAAATACTGACAAGAGGTAGAAAGACAAACTGTGTTAGTTTCTGGCATTTTCTGTACATATTTATTACCCCATACAGTATATAACTGTCATCCAAATAAGAATAGCTATAATGACTGACTATTAATACAATTTTGAAGGAGACATTTTTTCTATGTATAATATTGTCTAAAATTTTACAACTCTCCTAATAATAAATCAAGTCATAGTGCCTTCTTAAACATTTCTAAAATAGAAGTGTTCATATTAAATTAAAATATTGAGATATCGTCCCCAATTTTTGTCTCTGAAATCCATTTAATCCCCTGAATAAGGTGTTAATTGGGTTGAAGTTTGGATTTTTTAAAATATCAGCTTTATTTTGGTATACTTTATTTATAGCAAAATTCATCAATGGCAATGAATATTTCAATGAGTGTGTGTGTGCATGTACATACATGTATGCAGAGAGAGTGAGAGAGAGACTGTCATGTAACTATAACTCAAGAAAACCCCAAAAGTTTTCCACTTGCCCCTCTCCAGTCAATCCTTTCCCCCTTCCTCAGGCCTCTGGCAATCACTGGTGTGTATTTGTTACTATAGCCTTGACTTAGCTGTACTTTCATATTACTGGAGAAATGTAATATGCAATCTTCTGCATCTACCTTCTTTCAGTTAATGGCTTTTGAAATTCATCCATATTGTTACATAAGTCAGTAGGTCACTCCTTTTCATTTCTGAATAGTATTCCATTGTTTAGATGTACCTCAATTTCTGCATATATTCACCAATTGATGGAAAACTTTTTCAAATGAAATTCTTGGAAGATTTTTATTCTTAAATGTCAAAAGTAACATTTAAAAACATGTACTCAAAACTTATCTTCCAAAATCCCCATCATCTTCCAAAATCTATATCAGTGCTAGTCACAATATATGCAATAATCACTGAGAGCCACCAATATGCCAGACAATTTTCTAGGCAGTTCACATCATATTGTTTCTAAATGGAGATGTTACCAAAAAAAAAAAAAAATGAAATCTATGATAGCTTCTCAAAAAATTTTTGGTATATGCCTGCATTCTATTTGGAAATTTCCACCTCAATTTTGGTTTTTGTAATGAATCTTTTAATGCCAGATACTTTCACAGTTGTCTTGAGATGATGCTAAATTTCTTTGTGTTCTACAGTGATCACTATGACATGTTTTTGTTCCTAGCAAACACCAGCTGGGTAGAAGTAACTCTGTTAAATGTTAAAAAAAAATAAGAGTGTTTCCATTTATGAGAGAGGCAGTGCAATGTCATGGTTAAGGATACAGATTCTGGAACATGTTTGGGTTCAACGCTCACTCCTGCCACTTATGAGCTGAATATTTGGTCAAGTTGTTCAATCTCACCGGAAGCTGGAGAAATAATAGGACCCACTTCACGGGGTGATGATTTTATAATTTAATGAATGTTATGTGCTTGAAACAGTCTTTTGCATATGCATTGCTCACTACTATCAGTTATTAGTTACATAATAGACTTGGTTCTGAAAATTCGTGTATACTTCTTTTTATGTAAATTGAGTCTATTTTAAGAGTCCAATATTAGAAAATTTAGAGATTAAAACAAATCAAAATGAAATAATTCTATAAAACAAGTACTTTTATCTATTTCTTTATCTACTTTGCTCTCAACTCTATCAGGTTTTATTTTAACTAAGAGAAAATATGTAATTAGAAAATTAAAGACTCTAAATCCTGCAGGATTCAAATGAAACCACTTTCCACTGGCTGAATTCAGTGATTTTTCTGGTTTGCTTCTGGACAATTTTCAGGTTTGCTTTCACATACGTATTCTCAGCCTGGATGTCTGACCCACCCCTCTTCCCATTAGTCTTGTTATGAATTAAGTTGTTTTGTATGCAAAATGGAGGTATTGAATCTGGAGCCTACTCATCTCATGAAGATATTCATAGGCTTTTCCGAAAGAACACATATCTCTTTGTAAGCATGTTCTTTGTAAAGAAATAATGTTGTTCTTCATATTCATAAATACCTACCCGAATCAGAAATACAGAAGGCACGTAAGTCATAATCCTTTTATCCCAGGCTTACACTCACAGGACTCATTTTCTTGTGGCATTTGCTTTATGTCCTATAAAGTTTTAAAATCAATGTTTTAAAAGCCTCCTTTAATCAGGTTTTCTATGGCCTTTATCCTTACTAAAGTGTTGACTGTCTTACATTGTACCAGAGTCTAGTTTTGTCACTCAGACCTTAAACTATGAAATAGGTTTAATTACATAGCTGAAGAATCCATAATCTTTTAAGCTTTGTTAAGAAATTTTTTGCTTCAGTATTACAACAGGAAAGTCAATTTATGATGAAAAGCTAAACAGATTATAGATTCTTTTTTTCCTAATATTTTTCATTTTCGACTCTTTTATTTGGGCTCTGGAAATCATTTTTATTATGAATACTTGTTAGAGAAGAAACTTTATAAATACATATTACACTGTAATGAATAATAAAAATTTGGTACCAGGTTTTGGTCTTTGTATCATCTGAAATAAAAGTAGATGTGCAAATCTCCTATCTTCTTGATTGCTGAAGATATTACAAAGCGTGGCTAAAGATAACTGCGTGCAATCAAATTTGACCTTTTGAAATTCAAAAAGGTTTGGGGCCAGCTTTTTACTTTTCTGTTTCAAGCATCAGCTGTTGTTTAAAGAAATTGAAGGAAAATAAGATTTAACTCTTAAAGTATCTCAGAATAAACTTTCCTGGGTTTAGAAGTCTGTTTTTTTATTTTCATTTTTTTCTTTTTCCATTTAAGTTATTTCCAAATATTTTTGACTTTACATAATCATTATACCATACGTCATTCATCGAGATCCAGTAACTGATGCATTTTATAGTAGAAAAATGAAGTAAATTCCCTTAAAAAATGTATACTTAGAAGTTAATAAATGAAACAAAATGTTCACTTATTTCTAAAAAGCCAATCACAGAAGCATAAATTAAATCTCGCATAAGAAATAAGATTCACTACATTTAGTGAATATAAACCTTCAGTTAGCTGGATAAATAGGTCAGTTTTCCTGAAAATGTTGATACTTTTCCTTAATAAAGAATTAGTATTATTTTACTTTGTCCTTTCTAGATGAGCAATCTATCAGCCTCACAGATGTTTCTAATTCATCAGAAAGCTAATGAACTCTCATTCTGTCGAAGTCCCTGCCCCGTAATGGACACAAGACCAGTGTGGTGCTCTGAAGAAATGAAGAACAGCTACTCTTTGAATAATTTAACCAAGACACTGTTTTCTGAAAAACTATCTCTTTCCAATTTTTGCCAAAACACGATACAGAGCCAGAAAGATCCTTTTTTATTTAGGTTTTCCCCAACAAGTCTATATAAATAAAAATTGGGTTTTAACCGTTCTCTATTATTAGACTATGCAAAAAGTGCTGGAGAGATTTTTACCAAAGAAGGAAGAATATTTGGAATGATTTGACTTAAAGGTGCATCTTCCTCACTTGATAAAGTGTAAGTCTTTGGTGGTCAAATTCTTGTTCTCTTGTAAAAATATACACAGACTTTCTTCAAAGCACAGTCTTTGGTATGTACCTGGGTTTGAGACCCAGTGCCACCACTGTGAGACATTAGAACAAGCCTTTAACCATGATCAGCCCCAAGCTCCTCATCTGTAAAATGAGGACAATAATAAGTTATACAACTCATAGAGTTGTTATATGATTAAATGAGATGATGCACTTGAAATAACCAGCAGAGTACCCGGTATATAAAAGTGTTCAATTAACATTAGTTATTTATTATCAGATCATTATTATTCTTAGGCAATTGTTATGAATGTTAGTGCTTCTTGACTACAAAAAATATGAAATAAACCAAATTGGACTTCTGAATAATACTGGTGTAGATAGAAGGCATTTAATTTTCTCCCCCAGGGGTCAGCCTTCTCTTGTCTCATCAGTTCATGCATCAATGTACATTCATCCACATACTTTAACAAAGAGCAACCATTTACAATTATTCCTCATCAATCAACAAATATGTGTTAGCAACCATAGTCTACTTAGTGTCTACTATATAACAATATAAAGGTCCGATGAGAGATATTATAGGAGTAAGGCATGGATAGTCTATGCTTTTAAAGAACTGGCGTTTTTGACTAAATTAGGGAATACTAATCAACTCATAAGTCATTCATGAATAATACAATGGACTATAAAATTAAAGGCTAAATACAAAGGCGTGAAGTCTTAATGTTGCATTGGTAAGAAGTCCTCCAGCTGCAAGTGACAAAATCCAACTCAAATCAGAGGAAATCAAAACATGTATTTATTGACTTGTACAAATGAAAGATTCATAGCAGGTATTGGGCATGGCTGGATCCAGGAAATCAAACAATTTCGTCAGTCATCAGTTTCTATTTCTCGATTACATTTTCTTGTTTGTTGGCTTCATTTTCATGGAGGCCTTCACTGTAAACTGGTGAAATTGTTGTTGGCACCTCCTGATCCATAGACTCAAAATGCAGCAAGCCAAAGTCCTGAGAATGTGTCTCACTGATCTTGCATCTCACACCCATCCTGAAATAATCACTGTAGTCAGGGGGATGATGGTGAGCGGTCAGGCCTGTCTCCAGCCGTTCTGGAACTTGAAAACTAAACCTAAGAATTGATCACTGCAGAGAAGTAATTTCCCAAAACAAAAGGTGCTATGATCATTGTATACATATGTACTTAAATAAAATTGAAAAGAATTTGTACACATCATAACACTTTACCTCTAAACTCTCCAACATGCAACACCTAAGAATCGAGATCATTGCCTATTTAATCAACATAGTCACTATATCTAACAATGTTAATAATAACTCCATATCTTCAAATATAGAGCTCATACTGAAATTTTCCCAGATGTTCAAAGAATGGGATGATTGACGATAGAATTCACTGAGGTTGAGGTGGCAAAGACTGGGTGTCCTCAAAGATTCTTGACATTTTGTTGTTCTCTTAATCAAGGGAACTGAAAGTTCCTGGAAGGACTTAGACTGTTGAGTATCTGTTGCTTTCTGCCTTCCCCAATTGTTCAGATGAATTCTAAAATTAAATTGAATCCTAAAATGAAAATTCCTACATTTTAACTTGGGGAAAGGTGATAACAAAACATGTTCAGTAAACAAAATGTGAATTCTTTCCAAGTAACCCAGTTTAGTAGAAAATGATGTTCATATAGGTACCAAAATAGATACAGATTAATCAGCAGTCTGTTGTTTACAATTAACAGGAACAAATTTCAAATACATTCATCAAACCCAGCAGGAAGTGGGGGAGAAGGGTTGATACTGGAATATGCAGGTGAAGGGCTAGCTTCAAGACAGCTTAATCCACGTTCAAACAATAACCTGAAGTCTTTTCTCTCTTCTTTCTACTTATCTATCCATTTTTCAGCCAGCTTTGCTTCCTTGTGCTGGATACACTTTCTTTCAAGCTCTGTCCACTAGGTGGCCCCTGACAGTCCACATCCTCCCCACCTCAGGAACAAGAAGTAACGAGAGAAAGGTTCTTTTAATCATCTCAACAAAATCCTATGAAGACATCATCCACATCACTAGTTCTGGATTGACCGCATACCCATCCCTGAACTAATCACTCTCTATGTATAAGGAAGGACAGAGAGAGTGGGTTGAAATACTTTAAATTGGTCAAGTCTGAGTTGCACAATTACTCCTAAAGCTGGAGGCGAATTAATGCCACCAAAACCAAATCAAATAGATTATTATTATGGAAGAGTTTGTTCTCTAATAGAAAAAAATCACAATCCTATCTAAAGAAGACTGTATGGACGTCTGGAACGTTCCAAAATAGATGTCCATTACACTACTGAAGGTATGTTTGACTCCAGATCACCAGTTCTTGCTGTAGAAGGCCCAGCACTGCTCCTGCAGTTCCTGTCAAATCTTCTTCAGCAACAACTACTTAATTAGGAAGCTCTAAATTGCTTTTTACTGTGCTTTCAAATACTTTAAAACAGTTCATTTGCATATCAGCATTATAAGGTAAATATTATCATCTTCATATTGAGGATGAGGAACCCGAAACATATCTGGGATTTGTGCATGGATGGCCACAGGGTAAGCAAAGCAAAGAACAAGACAAAGCCGTGTCTACATAATCTCATTACCTTGCTATTTTAGGGACATCAGCCTGCATTCTCTTGACTTGAGTCCTGATACACAAATTCCACTGCCTGTAGTAGTGAGGCAGGTAATATAAATCCATGCAGTGAGCAGGGTAGACATGAACAAAGTCACAAGTATGCATATCTTCTCCAGAGGGGACAGCTTCTACTCGGTGTCAGATAATTGTCACCAAGCAAAAACGTAAGCCATATACGCCACATCTTCCAAATTGTAAAGAGAGGCTAAATATTGGAACGTTAAGTGAAATTCCCTGGAATTTAAATCTAAGTATCTAATTCATTTAAAAAAAAAAAAAAACAACTGTGTGGGTCACAAGAAACATTTCTTTTGCTATCCATGTATAGTCTGCTAGTTGAAATAGCTCAATGTCCTGGCGCCCACTCAATGTTAACACTGCAAAATTAAGTGTGTTTACTCCACCTTTCTCACTGATCTTCCTAGGATGAATAAACTCATAGGAACATTGTGCTATTCATTAGATAAATGAGCTGCATACTTTAACCTTGCTCTTCATCATTTCTCTTTGCACTCTGCTTTCTTGTTGCATTGTTATTCAAACTCCACAAATTGTGAAAGAAAGTGGAGGAAGAGGCAAATAGTTCAGAAAGAAGTCAGAGGAAGATCAGAAAGATTCTGTCTGGTTAACATGAGGATGAAAGGAGAAGTATAATTTAAGAAATGTTTCAGAGATAAAATTGAAAGGATTTAATTTCTTTGGGTAGCTGACAGGAAGGAAGAGTGGGATTCTCCTGATTTTCACTCAGTGGAAAAATTGAGATGAAGAGGGCTCGTTCAAATCCACAATTGATGGCAGAGATAGACCTAAAACAACCCAGATGTTGTGACTTCCAGCTGTCAGCTGCTTATCTCTTTAAAATTTCCAATAGATTCTCTCCTTCTTTCTCTCTTGCTCTGTCTCTCTCAGGCTCTGTGTGTGTATGTGTGTGTGTGTTACACAGTGAGGTGACAAAATGTCACAAACGGGCTCCTTATTTTTATGCAAGATGATAGAAAGATTTGAAAATGGAAATGGAGAACGGACAATGGGTGTTGGCCATAAAAAAATAAGTAAAACAACAAAACAACCAAAATATCCATTTAAATCTTCTTCAGTAATCAAACTCCGTGTTCTTCTAAACCTTCAAAACTCACTTTAAGGAAAGATCAGAATATCTATCTATCTATCTGTCATCTACCTGTCTCTGTATCTCCCTATGATCACCTAAAAATGAGTAGCATGCCTGTGATATTTCATCAAATAATATATCTTCAATTTCTTTCATTTGAACAGATAAGTCTCTGCCTATACTTTGTTGTAATTTCCCTACGTTTTCTCCTATCTATCACTTTCTCCAGTCATATTAGCATTTTTTCCCTCTTATTTGAATGTTACAAAATCTTTTTCACTTGCTCTTCCTACTGCCTGGAGTGATTTTCCCCCAAATTTGCACATGCCCACCTTTTTCTCTGTGTTCGGACCCAGTTCAGATGTCCATTACTACTCAACCTGAAGTAACCCTCCCCCCTACTTAATTACTCTGTCTCATAACATAATCATAAAACAATTATCTTATACATTTGTTATTGTTTTTTGTGATTTGTCTTTTCCACTAGAATGCAAGCTCTATTTGAAGAGTCCTTATCTGTCAATGTCACCACTGCATCCCCGGATATAGAAGAGTAGCTGACACACTGATCTCAAGGTCTCTGAGAGGCCGCATGTTTTCCATATGTGTTCCAGAAAAAAAGAGAGGGAAGGAGAGAACAAGTGAGAGAGAGAAGGAACAAGTGTGGCAGATGAAGGTCAGAGCATTATCTACACTATTGTCTGTAAGCTAATATGAGACCCAAATGGTCTCCTAACTTGAGAATTAGCTGACTCCCCCTCCCTGTCTGATGCAAGGCTGGATGGAGTCTGGCCTGATGCAAAAGAATACACACCTGGAGGATCAGATGAGCTTTCTGGCTTACAAGGAAATGAGAAGGAGCTAAACTGGGCCTGGCCAGTTTATTCTTCCAATCATTCTAACTAGATAAGGTCACTTTGTCCTCCCAGAGGATCAGTATGTAAGGAGGCAGAGAGAAGCCAATAGGTACATTAACTGATCTTCTTTCTCATGAAAGGAAATATCTAGAGTGAGAGAGAAGCATTACTCTCTAAATTATTAATCAATAAATATTCTTGGAATAAATCATTTTCTTTAGCTCTAATTATAGATGGCAAAAAGGAGATGCTGTGGGGTTAAAAGGGATTTTTCCCAAGTTCATTTAAAACATTTGTCCTGTTTTCTAGTCCAGTATTTTCATACAATGTTGCAAAAAAGTATTTCTGAGTTTGGAGCTTCTTCATCATGTGTGAAGTCCACAGGAACTAATGATGACGGGTGAACAAAAGAAGACAAAATTTCAACATAGAAAAGTGAGACCAGTGTTTATATTCTGGGCACCCATCAGCTTGGGCTCTGAGAGCTGGTTTCCTCTGCTCATCGCCTGCTCATTCTCAGCGAGTCTCCATTACCAAAAGAAGACAAATAAACCATTGGCGGAAACTAATCTATCCTCATTCAATTAAACGGAGGAGCAATTACTTTTTTTTTTCCCCCTAAGAAAGTGCAATTAGTCCCCTTTGAAAATTTATTCTAGCTCCAGGAGAAAAGCAGAACCTCTGAAAATGTATGTTGAAAGCAAAAATGTTTTGAAGAAAGTCTCCTCACCCTTTCTTATCCATCTGCATCTTCAGATTTCCCTCTTTAGGCCCAACTTTCATTTGTTTGGTCTTTGGTACCTCCTTAAGAGGACTTCTTGCATGTTATCTTTTCCAGTGGTGACTTTTTCTCATAGTTCGGATGCACCCAGGTTAAGATCTGAAACAGCAGAGAGGCAGCGTGGTTCACTGGAAGGTCCATTGGTCTTGGAGGATGGAGCTCTGAGTTCTGGTTCTTTGCTTTAAGACTCTGGGAAACCTAGTCTTTCCCTCTCTGGGCTTCAGTTTCCTTATTTTTAATGTGAGGTATTTGAATTCGCATGGGTGCTAGCATAGAAAACTTTTTAATATTTTTTCCCATCAAACTCTTGAATGAAAACCAATGATAATTTGCAGCTACTCTAGTTGAAGCAGAAATAGGGCAGTAGTGGTGGGGAAGAGCAAAAGCCAAGGATATTCCCTCTTCCTAAACTCACATGGAACATATGGAACAAGCCACTGAACTAGACAGTCTCTGAGGTTCTCTCCATAGCTACTAACGCTGATTCTTCTTAGCCCAGAAGCATGGTCTACGGGTACCAGATAGATCTAAGTTTGTATCCAAGGATCTTCTTCACTCTTGGAAATTTATGTAATCTCTCTATGCAAATAGTCTCCCCTTTCAAAATGGCAGAAATAAAAATAAATTTCTGCATTTGTTTCTTAAACAAGTATTAGCACACTTTTTCTGAAACAGTCTTCTCTCAGCAATGTCTTAGCACTCTTTCTGGAAAAGTAGATCTAACACTCTCTTCTCTGTAATTGCTTCATACTATTCCAGAACATAGAAACCCCATAATTACCATTCACCT